>NC_031773.1:4202426-4209940 GCF_001522545.3 Parus major
CCTGCCTTCCTGCCTCCTGCCACTTTTTTTGGGTGTGGACTTTGAAAATAAGAATGGAAAAGTAAATTCATTATTCTCATGTGTTTATCAGCAATTTGTTTTCAATTTGAAAATGTAAAAAAATCTTTGACTGCAAAATTGACTGTGAAATAATTTTTTTAAGTAAAAAAGACCTTGATTCAGAATATTAGCAGAAGAATAGATTTCTCATGTATGCCAGAGGATTAGAAAGATAGGAATTTCAAAATCAATTTCATGAGCTTGCTGTTACAACAGTATAATTAAGAAATGAAAATACACTAAACTCCCAAATATGGTAATTGTATTGGTTTTACATTTTGTTTTAGATAAGCATTTTTGCAAAACAGTATAAAGATAAAGAGAATAAAATTGTTTATCTGCTTTTAGAAAGTGCAGTATCTTAGGCTTTTAAATCACAAGTAAAATACACTTTTCCCACAAAAGTTATGTTATTATTTTTCAATACACTTATTTCCAGAGCTCCATTCTTGGCAAGAAACTGTGATCCCATTTTATGTCTGGAGGCCTGAGAGATGGAAGTTCTCCTTCAGCACCTCACTAATGCAGAACCACACAGGTGAGCCTTGTGCCTTGGCCCTGAGGCTGAATGGCGCAGCCTGACTCATGTCCACATGCCTAACTCTCCCTCCCAAAAAACCCCCAGCAGGGTGGCTACATCCAAACAGCCTGTTGAAAACAATGCTTGTCTTGTGCTATCATCCAAATTATGCCTGAACATTCCCTGGGAGAGTTTTATCTGTTTCAGCCCAGATCTGTGCCATGGAGCATGGTGATGGAGGGATGGACCAGAACCCAGAACTCCATCCTGGGAGTGGTTCCATGGCACAGGCACAGCCAGAAGAACCAGAGAGAGCAGAATTTGGTGGTTTAACACCTAAAGCTGTTATTCCAAACTCTGAATAAACCATCAGACCTTTTCCCTACATATTTGTTTAGCCTGGAGAAAAGGAAGCTCTGGGAAATCTTATTGTTCTCTTCAAATACCTGAAAGGAGGTTTTAGTCAGGTAAGGGCTGGTCTCTTCCAGACAACCAGAGACAGGACAAGAGGAAACAGCCTGAAGCTGTGCTGGGGACATTCAGGCTGGATATTTGGAAAAATGTTGTCATTTTTTCTTCACTTTAAGGGTGGTCAAGCATTGGAACAGGCTGACAAGGGAAGTGGTGGAGCCACCTCTTCTGGAAGCATTCAGGAAATGACTGGACATGGCTCTTGGTGTATGGCTGAGTTGATATGGTGATGTTCAGTCAAAGGCTGGACTTGATGATCTTGGAGGCCTCTTCCAGCCTCTGTGATTCAATAATTCTAATTTTCATGCCAACAGGAACCAACTTTTTCAGAGCAGCTTCAGTCCTGTGCCAAGTGTTTGTAAAAGCAAAGCCGTACCTGGCTGCACGTGAGCCCACTCCAGCTCAGAGGCAATGTGGGCTCTGGGATGTGGAGAAACTGCAGCTGTGCAGTTTCTCCAGCTCATACAGCTGTGCAGCATTTCCAGACCACAGCTTGTGTCCACCTGGCCAGCTCTCAGCATCAGGAGGAGGAAAGATCCCATCTGTCCATATTCATCTTTGGAGACACTGCTATGATTTGAGATCTGTTTCTAGCATAGCTCAGCTTTCTGTTGTTCCCTACTTTGGAGTTATGGTAGAAAACAGTTTTAGAAATTTTGGTTCTCAATCACATGTCTCTATTAATATATAAATGTTAAAATAAATCTTCATTGCTATAAATAAAGTTATTTGCCCAAGACACATGACAAATGTTTCACTCTAAATCTACAATCGGAAGGACACATTTTCTCTTAAAAAGATATGTAGTGGGTTTCCTGTATGTGACATTGAAAATAGTGAATGTTTCCCAATGGACCATTTAGCTACAATAAATCCAGACTTGTTCCTTTCAAAGAAATGTTGTCAGCAGCAAATTGTTTCACAGTTGTTCTAAGGTCATGCTTTCTAAACCCACTTACTTCCCACAGTATTTACGGCACCACTATTTAATATACTTAAAATGTGATTGATTGTACGTGTGTGTGTGGGCATGTATGTGATTATTTTCATTAAACAAAATAGTTCTTTTGCCATCTTATCAGAAATTGCAGAAAGAACTGAATGAAAATGAACTGAATTAATAACAAATTGAAGGAGGATTGTGCAACACCAGGATTGCTGCTAAAGGCAAGATGAACTTGAACTGGAATATTTCTCAAAAGCACTTCCTTTCAGAATACATTTGGGCCCAGTCCCCTCTTTTTTTAGGGGAATAGTAGAATAAGAAAACACCAGTGTCTACCCATCTATGGTAGACAAGGAGGTAAATGGAGGAAACTCCCCTCTGCGAAGAAAAACAGGTAATTTGGACTGGAACCTCTAGGAAGTGCTTATGACTGACTTTTATCACAGCACCCAAAACATTTCCCTGAGTTTTGGTGGAAACAGAAACCAGCAGCTCTGTCACCACAGAAAAATTAATATTGGTACCAATTGGTGCCCTGGTACACTGCTCTGAAACTATTCATTCTGCTATTTCCCATCTTTACTCACATATAAGGCCAAAATTGTCCTAGACCTTACTCTGCCAAGCATCTTATCAACCCAAAGGAGCTATTTGTTTTCCTGAGTTAAATAAATCTTTTTCAAAGGACTTTATGAATGTCCACTGGACACAAATAAAAAATATTTACATACGTAATAAAGCAGAACAAATTTACCATGCAAATACATCTACCTGCCTCCAGAGTATCCAAAATTTTCACCACTGCTATAAAGTCTTAAGTACTGAACAACTTAAATATCCATTTCACAGGCTAAGAAAATTAGCCTCTCTCTTTGGTTAAACCTAGGGCTAAAATAATGAAAATTGGGTCACGCCCAGCTTTAAACTAGTCATGCACTAGGTTTGTTTGAGAGTTGCTGGACACCTTTGGACATGAGATACTTTAGCAAAATGCCTTATTCAGTGCCCTGTGAATCTTGGGTATACTTGGAAAATCTCTTCCTGTCTCTGTGCACTGGACTGGGGAACCTGCAGCTCTACCCACCTTGAGCCTGCAATCCTTACTCTGCCACAGAGCTCACGAGCTGTTCCCAGGCACAGGAGTGCTCAGGTGAGACAAGCAACAAGTCCAGACCTCTTCTATCCCACTAAATTAACTTGGGTTTATTGTTGCCTCATTCCCCACACTCCCAGGCCAGCCCCCACTTGTCCATTTAATATCCACTGTTGCATCCTGTCTGGCACAGAGATGGTAAAGCTGCCAACTCGGGGACTGTCTTCTCTCCCTTGTTTATGGCAGCCCCTGTCTAATGGGGCTCTGATTCGCCACTGGATTTCCCAGCCTCCTCTCTATTAAAATGAGAAATAACAAAGTACATCAAGATTTTAGGCTCTTAAGCTCCCAGTCCTCAGTAGGCAGGAGAAGCACCCAACCCCTCACAGTCCAGCTTTATTATTATTTCTAGTACTTTTGCAACTACAGGCCACCAACTAGACTGAATCAGCTGCCATCTACCACAACCCAAATTAATTCTAGCCGATGGGTTTTGAGCCAAGCTGCAAGTTAAAATAACACAGCCTCACACATGCAATGGTCTTGCTGTATAACCTCACCTGTTGGCTGGTTGTGAGCAAGACTTCAAATAATAGTCATTAATAGTCATTGTATTTAATTTTTTTTAGGGAGAAATCTGGGGAAACATAAGCAGGCATTGTGCAAGCGAATATGACAATCATATATATCACATGTTAACAGAAAACAAATATATGACTGGCTGGCATCTCCTCTGATTAGACTCACAGAGTAAGAAGCAGACTGGGTTTTTTATTATTAGCTGTCAGGGGATAGAGCTCCCATTGTGATAGGCACTATATAAATGCAAAATGAGATGCTATTCCCTCTCCACCCAAATGCTGGCAACCTTTGGGCATAGACACATTGCCTGGTCACACAGGAAATCTGTGCCAAAGCTTTCAACTCATTAGACCACACACCTTCTCTCATATAAAATCTGTAATAACGTCTATATTATTAAAAATGGACTTTTGCCATAAAACAAACCCAGCACATTAAGCAAGCTTGTGTGAGGAGAGCAGCTTGCTGCATGACCTCAAAAGCTTGCGATGCCAGCTGCAACTATAAGCTATCTTTTTATGCTCAACAGCTCACTAATAATTCAGACAACCCTTGTTCTCTCTAAATTATTTTTGTGAGCTGAACTGGGAGAGCACTTGCGAGAGGAGAGCATTTTGTTAGAGTTTTCAATGCTGCTCTGAATGTGACTGGCAGCATGTTCTGGCAGTCCTCCATTTGGACGGCACAATGGTGTCACTTCTAATAATAAAGAACGTGCAGACGTTTCATGAGCTCTAAAGCATCGCTTTGCTGCAGACTTCAGGGCCCTCTTATTTCTTGGAAGTGTTAATAAGTATGATGGAAGAGAAATAGGCTTTATAAAAGGGAACTTCTAATGCTGGATAATCTGGCGTGATGAATGTTGTTTTTTTAAAAAGGGGATTCTAATGCAGTTTGCTTACAAATACCTTGATTTTTGATAGACTTTGGACTGCTTTCTATGACTACCATGTGACATGGTGACTGTAGGGCTCATCACTTTTTTGCTCTTCCTCTCTCTGCTTTTTGACTTATTTATTTAAAGTCCATCTGGACGTGGTTCTGGGCAGCCTTTTCTGGGTGGCCCTGCTTGAGCAGGAGCGTTGGGCAAGGTGATCTCCAGAGGCCCATGTCAACCTTAGCCAAACTGTGTTTCTGAGAAAGAACAGCTCTCCTTGGTTCTGCAGTACACACAGCAGCTGAAACAAGTCAAGCCAATGGCCAGAAATCTATTTAAGATATTGAATTTATTTTGGGATGCAGTAACTTAATGTCATCTACTTTGACCCTTTGAAAGGGGGATCAGTTCAAACTTCCAGCAGCTCTTTTCAACCTAAATAATTATATTATACTAAAAGTACAACTTTAAGTTAAATTGTCTGGGTGATCTTCTGGAGTACTTCTGTATCTTACTCTCTCATTCTTATGATTTTTTTTTGTCTGAAGGGAGATTTGGTCATTATATTCAGGTAGGTAGTCTGGATTGACTCACCTGAGCAAGGGAGAATGACTAAAGAAAGATAAAATTCCTGAGAAACTTGAATATATTCTCAAAAGAATTGATGACCAAGTCTTTAGATATATTCACAGTCTAAGGACCATTAAAATACAAACTGAGACTCACTCTTTTCCTTCATCCACTTCCTTTTAAAATACAGCTAAAAGTTTCAGTGTTTGCTTATGTGTGGATTTATGCTTTTTCCAAAGAAAATATAAAGCCATACATTTTTCAGCTGAATTTATATGAAGTTGAGCTCTGTGATATTGAATATGCTACATTTAACCAAAAATATTTTCTCTTCTGGTCTGGCCCAAAAAATTAATCAGTACTAAGCAGAAGTAGCTACATTTTAATGATCCTGCAGGTAACATTCAGGAACAGTGTTTTTATCCATGTTCTTCAGTGTTTTTAAAGTAAGTGGTGAAGAAGCTGCGCTGTAAAAAGACAGAGTTTGGGGACCTCATTAGGAGCTTTTAGTCTGGTGCTAACATTACTTTATCACTAATACATATTCCAATAAAGGCACAATACATGAAAAGTAAATGCACCTTGCCAGTATGTAAGGGGATCTAAAAAATAATGCATTTCCAAGCGAGATTTTGATGATACTCTCACTCAGATAAAACCTTATGCTCTCACATGTATTCAGACCCAAGCTCCCACTGTTAATTCAAGCCTCTATATTCTCCTCTTTTAACTAGCACTTATATCTGACAGCTGTAAAGGCTTTCAGCCATAATAAATCTCTCCCTGACTTCCCAAAGCAAACAGTGTTGAAGTGAGTGATCCCTCCAATAACATTTTGTCAGCTCAAATCACCGCTGTGTTGTGTGTTAATCAGACAGTCTATGCTGACTGTTTGCTTCCCAGATTTCTTATGGTACTTATTTCCTACATTTGCTCTGATCCTGGTATGCTGTCAATCCTAAAAAGGTATTTTGCTGCAGCTATACCTGTTGGTTAGATGAATTACTGTGCTACTTTTAATTTTGAGCATTTCATCAGATCCAGTTGCTTTTATTCTCCCCAAAAGCATTAGGTGGGTTACTAGATCTCATTGCAGAGAACCTAGCCATAAAGCAGAGAAAGGAAAAAAAAACAAACAACAGATTATTTCAGTAAAGTCCATTTTACTGCTCAGAACTGATCTACTCTGCCTTTAATTGAAATTCAGGAAAATAAAATCAGGTCCCAGGGTTCCTGCTGGCACTGCAATATGTTTGATTATTCATCTCAAGTTCTTCACTATGATATTAAGACATAAGAAATGGGAAAAAGTAAGAGAAATGGAAGCCAGGCAATACTTGGATCTGAACACCCCAAACTGGACATAGGCTTGAGAAAGGTATTTCCTGATTATTTAGTAAGACATCCCTCTAACTTCATCAACAAATAAATGGATGGGAAAACTTTTGGCATCCTCATTCTAAACTGTTTGTTTTGCTGGCAAATGATACCTAAAAAGAAAAAAAATAATCTAATGAGTTGATAAGGTTTTGGCCCTTGCTATTCACAGTGTTTTCTCTCAGTTCTCTTTTGCTCACACATGCAGCCTCATGCACATTCACATCTTTACTTCAATCTATTTATTCACTTTCAATATGTCTCACGGTGATGAGCGAGTGAACTGAACAGGTGGAGCTTTCCAGATGTCAAGTGGGTTTGTGCTGCTTAGAAAAACATTTCAAGGGAAAAAGAGCTCATGTTGATTGCTTTGAACACTTTCTTTTCATAAGAAAGCAAATTCAAAAATGGTTGCCCTTGGCAGGTGAACTTACTGTTTTGCTTCAGGTGAGACAGAGGGGAAAAACCTGCACTGGTTAATTTTTTATAAGACAAAACATTCAAAGAAGAGAAAGTGGTTTTGATCAATGACAGGAGGCTGCCTATAAAAACAGTCAAGTTCAGTCCAATATTTTAATTAAAATATATTTGCTTTATGGCAAAGAAGTTATGGAAATACATAGGAACTGGGATTTTCCTTGGTTGCAATATCTCTCAGATCTGTTTCTCTTTCTCTGGTAAATGAAGAATTGTCATGCATTTGCCCCAGGCTTGAATTCATTATTTTTATAAGCAAGTTGTATTTTTCCCCTCAGTGTGATCCCAGTAATGAACTTTTCCCCCCTAACAACAAACCAGAAATGCATTCATTTTATTTGCTTGTTTATTTTCTTCAAAGTCATTGACTTGGGGATGAATGATTCCTTGTTTTCCATGAACCTGCAGAAACAAGATTTTTTTTTTTACTAGCTGTGTATTGGTTATGAAATGGGATTTTTGAATCTCAAAAAAACCACTGGACAGGTTGCAACCACAGATGAGTCTCCCACATAGAAAAAGGAAGAAAGAAAAAGAAAAA
>NC_031773.1:4210425-4265690 GCF_001522545.3 Parus major
AGGGAAGGGAAGGGAAGGGAAGGGAAGGGAAGGGAAGGGAAGGGAAGGGAAGGGAAGGGAAGGGAATCTGATGTAACTCAAGCCTCATCCATAAAAATGCAATACATTTTACTGATTCTTTTTATAAAATTCCTTTCCTGGCCCTCCACTTGGTCTCATGGAAAAGTAATTTGTGCCATCTTAATGGGTCTGACATTGCTTCATCACCTATTTCATAATTTCAGAGTGAGGAGAAAGTTTGCTAAATTTCATCCCCATCTACCCTTCTCTAATCCAGGAGGGAACTCACTGTCACAGAGCAAGAAAGAGAAAGTCAGGCTCTTGCTAAGACCTGCAGGGTTCTGCAGTCCACAGTCATCAGGGCTGGGTGTCCATCGTGATTGCAGAGGCCAATCTAAGGAAACGAGGCCTAGGGAAGGACAATTTCAGATTGTACCATTATTATAAGCCCTGTTTTCTCTTTCTAGGGAAAGTATCAGGCCAACCCATGTCTGCTCTCATTGCAGGTGAAAGCAAAGTACATGAATGGGAAACACAGGAGGTCATAATGTGATTAAATTCTGATCACACGAGTAAATTATCCCTTTTCTTGAGTGAAATATTAACTTGAAGGAAAACGTGCAAAAACGCACATGCCTGGTACAGAACTTTCATCTAACCTTGGAAAATATTCTTGTGAGTGTCTGCTTGATCTTGACCAAATCATTTAATGCCTGATCTCAGGACTATTCCCTCATCTTTGAAAGATGTGGTTTGGAATAATGGACTGCACAAAGTGGCTGGGATCTTGTGCTTATCCTAACGTGTATCCTGACTTGACATCAATGGGAAAGGGTTCTTCAGCTGATTTGAAGCTGATTTGAAGCTGGTTTGCTCTGAGAGGACAGTTCTGTTCATGATCATCCTGCTGACTGCTATTTACAATAATCTTATAATTCAGAGTGAATATGAGGGTTACAATTCTTGACATTTCAGGTGTATATAGTTTGCAGTTTGATTGGAAACTCAAGAATGAACAAGAGAATCTTTTTCCTACTGCAAAAGGATTTCATCTAATTTTAGTGAAAAACAATACATCAGCATTACATTGGCCAGATGATGAGCCAGGGCTCCATGGCTTTTCCATTGTTTTCTATTTTTATTTAGCTGTAAGATTCTTCATGTAAGAAGAATCACAACATTCCTCCTTTTTTACTCCTTCTTAGGACACAAGCCAAAGGAAGTCTGTCCCTGGGACAGCTAATACCAGTGGAAGTAGTGACATTTGTTCAGAACAGTTTTAAAAGCCACCTGGGGAACCAACTGTGATTTTAACTAATGTTGATAAGCAGACAAAGTCAACTCCAACAGAGTCCTTGGCTTTTAAGAAACATTGGGATGTAGCTATAGGACACAGAATGTTTCACACAGACACAGTTCAGTGTATGATAGGGAAAAAAGTACTTTATTTTTCTGACTCCAGTATTTATAGATTCTCAACAATGACCAGGGATTGGATAGTTAGGTTACCACCTTCCCAATCACACTGGTCATGTGAAACATTCATTAAAAGACATTTCTTAGAAAGAACGTATAAAAATATTTGTTTATAGTTACTTTCCTGGGAAAGTGGCTAGAAACTATGGAAACAAGATCAGAAGGTTTTATTTTCAGGGAGACACTGGGCCAAGATCTTCACAAGCAATTGGATTTAAGGGTTCAAGGAAATGTCTTGATTTACAGTAAAACTAGCAATTTGTCATCATAATAAAGGCTTAAAAACAGTGAATTTCAGGATTTAGGCTCCTCCCTAGGTTTCCTGCTTCCAGGTTTTCCCACTCTCTTCTGAGCAGCATGGCAATACTGACTTTGTCAGATGCACAGTGCTGGAGGTGAGCGGTTCTCCCTGCCCATTTCATGTTACTAATGGAAACAAAGCTTTGCCAAATGAAAATATTGTTTTTAGCCAGAGCTTTCAACCTTCTTGTGTTACAATTTTCTTTGCTGACTTGCACCAAACAACCATTACCCCCTGGGCCTGGAACGTGCCCTGTAATGGTCTCCAGTGAGGTTGCCATATGCAAAAAAAAGAACAATGCTGCTGACAGGGAGGGATATTTCTCCTAATTTGTGATGGAAAATCCTTTATAACCATGAAAAGAAATAAAAGACTTACATTGAACTGTTCACAATATCTACTTTTAGATCCAGAGAATCAGACTCACAGAATGTTTTGGGCTTGAAAGAACTTTTACATATAATCTAATCCTCTCCCCTCCCATGGACAGGGACATCTTCCACTAAATCAAGTTAGGGAGAATGGAGATGGAAAAGCCCCATCTGACCTATCCTTGTACACTTCCAGGGATGGGGCAGCTACAATTTCTCTGGGCAATCTGTGCCAGGGTCTCACCACTGTCCCAGTAAAGAATTTCCTCCAAATATCTAATCTAAACCCACTCTCTTGCATTTTAAAACTGCTGTCTCTTGTTCTGTCAGTAAAAGTCTCTCTCTGTCTTTTTACAAACATTTTTAGGTATTGAAAGGACACAACAAGGTCTCCCCAGGGCCTTCTCTTCTCCAGGATGAACAACTCCAACTCTGTCAGCCTGTCTTTATAGAATAGGTGTTTCAGGCCTCTGACAATTTTTGTGAGTTTCCTCATTTGGACTTGCTCTAACAAATCCTAATCTTTCTTGTGCTAAGGACCCCATATTTGGACACAGAACTTCAGGGGGCTCTCACAAGGGCAGAGAATGGGGGCAGACTCGTCTCTGTTGACCTGCTGGCTAAACATCTCATGATGGATCCCAGGACACTTTTGGGGAAGAAGGATCTCATCCTCCCCGTTGGCCATAATCCTCAACTACAAACTCAGGTGGAAATATTAATATTTGTTTAGAAGAATGACACTCTGCTTGTATTGTTCATTATAAATAAAACTCATCATTTATCTGTGTTTTCAGTACTCACGGGACCCCTAAAAAATGCAAGTCTCGTTTTAAACTCTCTCCTCTCTTTGTGTGTGTGCACACAGCAAAGTTCACATGTTAAAGCAGACTGTGACAAAGGTTTTACCTTCTAAATTGAGGTGGACGAAAGGCACACAGTTCTATGATCCCCATTTCACAGAGCTGGAAATGAGACTCAGGCAGATTTAGGGACTTGCCCAAGGCCAAGACAAGAAACCCTTAGCAGGACCAGGAATCAAACCCACATCTCTTCTTTTCTTTAGCTAAGTAACTAGTATTCCTCTTGGTAGAGAGAACAGATAAGATGGGAAGTGGTGCTTTGAAGCTCTTTTTCTCAAGATAACGTCACTGTTATTGTTATAATTTAGCGATAGATGTTATCAATATAAAAGTAAAGCCGGTTGCAATTTGAGTTTATCCTTTGTAATGACTCACTCCTTCCATACTGCCCACAAGAAGTGAACTAATAACCAGTTATTCCCCCTGGATTTCTCAGTATGAATTGTCTCTGTGTTACTTGCTTTTAAGCTACAAGACAGATTTCCAAGCCACCTCAGCAGAGTCATATGGTAATATCAAACCCCCATAGACCTCTCGGTGACCTCCTGATGGAAAGGAGGCTGCAGACACACATCTAACATCCCCATGGTGCTCCTTGATGATCCATTCCTCTGACAAAAGACAGTCTGCATTTAGAACTTGTACACCCCTCATGTCCATAAAACATGTTGGATTCCTTAAGATTTATCAGTTTCAGTGTTGGTGTCAGTGGGTTTGAGCCTGCACAGTTAATTTGACTATTATTTTTCATGAAATCATAGAATATCTTGAGTTGGAAGGGACAAGGAGCATTGAAGTCCAACTCCTGGCCCTGAACAGGACAGCTCAAAGAATCCTACCAGGCACCTGAGAGAGCTGTCCAAATGCTTCTTGACCTTTGCCAGGGCCAGTGCTGTGACCATTTCCCTGCTCCAGTTCTCAGTCACCCTCTGGTGATGAATCTTTCCCCAGTATCCAGCCTGAACTTCCCTGACACCCCTTCAGGCCATTCCCTTTGGTCCTACCTCTGGTCACCATGACACTTGTGAGTGCTCTACCCACTAGAGCAGGATGTGAAAGGCAAACACTGGGGGTCCACAGGGAGATTGGAACTGCCAGAAAAGCCACCCCAGGTCAGAGGAAAAAACACATTCCTGAACTCTTCTGAGTGTGCACCCATGCAGATCCAGAAACCTCCACAGTCATTATTGGCACAGTTTGGTCTATCCAGTTTAGCCTTTTTTTTTCCCCCTCCCCCAACAACAGTGAATGATCACACTTAGAATCACGGAATCATTTATGCTGGAAAGGACCTCTAAGATTGTCAAGTCCAACCATTAGCCCAGCACGGCCAGGTCCAACACTAAACCATGTCCCCACATGCCACATCTACATGTCTTGAGATTTGGCCAGCAGATCTCTATCAGGATGGGATCAGATCATTTACTGAAATGGAACTTCTGCCACTGAATTTAATAGGACATTTGATATTGAATCCATTAATTCTGGGTTTTTTTGGTTTTGTTTTTTTTTCAAAGGATGTTTCATTCTAGGTTGGGATGGTTTTTTCCTTACAGCCGGTTCTTTTACACAGAGTAAGCATTTAGTCATTGCCCCAAACTAGGTAGCTGCTGCTTTGAATAAAGAACTCAGTGCTTTGCTGAAATACTTAAAGTGATATCAGGTAACTAACCAATCTGTGTTGGGCTTTTCCCATGGAGTAATTTGGTGTTTAGAATATACTTCATTAACTAACATGCTTGGCTAACTAGCACCTTTGCAAATGTCACAAGTAATGTTTCTTTCAGGGATTTTATATGGTTTTCCCCTGCAGTCTCTCTGTATTTGCATATCTATTTTTTTCCCCCCAGAATTTTTAAAGCTCATTAGTGAAAGTGCAACATTTTGCAGATTATCTCAGAGTCACTGAAGATTTGTTGTGTTTTTTCCCAGAGACTGGTAAAATCACACTGGCTCCAGAGGTTCAACTTTCTGCCCCTGCTAAGGGAGGTCATCAGTAGCATGGAGTCAGCTTCGGATATCTCCCAATCAGAAACAAATAAAAGTTGCCCCACTGGGACTTCAGCTAGGCTGTATCTGCCCTTCCAGTGAACAGTTAAGCTTTGTAGTGTGCCTGCTTCAGAAACAGCTGTTTGTCTAACCCCTGAACTGCTCAATACATTAATCTGAGGCATAATTTCACTCTGTCTGAGCTTCTGAATGTGGCACCAATAACTTGGTTAGCATAGATTTACCAACCTTAAAAATAATAATTTCTGAGTTTCATTTAAAAGATAGTTTTCCTTCTGCCTAAGACTAATTAGAAGTGGCAATCTTTGCAGGGACATACTCAGCAGAGAGCACAGTTCATAGGGTTCTAAGCAGGATGCTCCTCCTTGAAACCTCCATGTTACTGTTTGTGCCTGGTGTTTGTGAGTCAGCTGAGGCAGACCCTGGTTTTTGTTGGCCTTCTCTTTGGGGAATGTGATTCAGCTGTGCATCACTGCATTGTCCCTCTGCCAGCTAAGAGCAAAGATCCAGTCAAAGGATGGGAAAATGCATTTCTGTTCTGCCTGAGGAGGAGGCAAGCCTTGAGCAGATCTGGATATCTTCAAGTGTCAGAGTTAGGAGACTCCTGGATCCAGTGTGGGCTCATCAGTTTCTGAACCCAAGTTTAAAGTCAGAGAGTCATTGGGACCATTGATCCCTGCGAGAGTGTAGGTCTAAAAAGAGGGAAGAAATAGAGGGAAAAAAAAAATAAAGGAGAGAATGAATGTTTGTGAAAAACTGTAACTGTCACACTTTTGGCTTTTGAAATGCTGAGTAATGCAAGATCCAATATTCTCCTCTCACTAACAGATACTCAGCCCTTGTTTCACTTCATGAGCATATACATACTTCATTCCCCAGATTGCCCCAGAGAAAATCAGAAGAATAATTCATTCTTCTAAGATTTTGGCTTCTGAGAGCCATTGTTTTGTTCCTCAGAATCTAGGTCATTAAGTATCTGTCCAGACTTAGCATTGGAATTTTCAGTAATCTGTACTCTAGGGTTTTGCTCCTGCCCTGTTAGAAGAGATCATTGAATCATAGAATAACAGAATGGCTTAAAGATCATCTCCTGCCATGGGCAGGGACATTTTCCACCATCCCAGGTGCTTCAAGCCCTGTCCAACCTGGTCCTGAACACTTCCAGGGATGGGGCAGCCACAGCATCTCTGGCCAGTCTGTGACAAGGCCTCACCACCCTTACAGTAAAGAATTTTTATCTACTAATTCAAACCTGTCTTCTTTCACTTTAAAACCATTCCCTCTTTTCCCATCACTGCACACAGTTGCAGAAAGTCTCTTTTTTCTGTAGGCTTCCTTCATGCAATGGAAGGCCAAAATTAGGTTGCCCCTAAGCCATTTTTATTCTCCAGCCTGAACAATCTCAATTCTCTCAGCTTTTAAATGGGTGGCTTCAGGTTGAGGTAAATCCAGGGTGTTTATTTCCCCACTCTACATAACATTGTATTTTGCAAGAGGAGTTATTTTTTGTACATACTGACAAATAAATCACCTGATGCCATGCAGCCTCAAAAGGTGTTCTATCTGTCCAAGTTTAAAAAGGCAGTGTGGAAATTATGGAACTAATCCTTGAATGTTATGGCCTCACAAGGTTCTGCTGTTGGTCTTGCTGACTTTCAAGAGACCATCACCCCCATGGACCATAACAAAAACTGGTCCTGCTGCAGACCATATGTGTTTCAGTCAGATTCCTTCTCTAGGTGTTTTCCTAAAGCTCTGACTCCAACAATCAAGGTATTATGGGAGATAATTAAATTTTCCTTAAAAATGAGAGTAAACAGAGCTGTCAAAATTTCACAGTCAGAGAGAAATCTTGAAAATTTAGCCTAGATCTGGGCATGTGCTTGAGCAGTGCTGAAGCCTGCAGAGAGATTAAATCTCATGTTTTTATTGTATTATCATCAGTGTAGAAATGGTGTTTGCAGCTCAGGGAGTGCAAGAGTTAATAAGTAATGACAGAACTCTGGGATCTAGGACATTTGTGGGTTGTGTGATGAACACAATCCCCGTTGCAAGTTTAGAGTATAAAAAAGGTGGGATAAGATGGACACGGACAAGCCAACAAGGAATATGATGATATTATCCTTTTTCACCAGATTACTGATTTACTGACAGAACAGGCCTGAATCTTAATGAGGGATTTAATCAGGGAAGGATATAATTTTTCAGCTGGAACCCCTTCGGTGAAACTGTAGATTTGACAACATTTATTTTGCCTGTGAATTTCTGTCAGATGAACTAATTTATTCATAAACCATAGCTAAAAATATATTGGAAAAATAAAGTATTTTAACATTTTATAATTAGCTCTTGTGCATTTTTAGCTAAGATTGTTTAAAAAAATGTTATTTAAACAACTAGAAGTCATATTAAATCTTAGTGAAACATTTGATTTAATCAATGTTAGGCTGTGATATATTTTTTTTCAGTCACTCCTTTGCCCAAATATCCCAGCATTTCTGTTCTTGCTGAGCTTGATGATGGTGATAAAAAGATTATGAAGAATTAACAGGAAAGCATAAAATTTCCTATTTTTTACAGAAGTTTGTCTCTGGACTGAGGGGAAGATGCTGTTTGAGAAGGCAATTGGGGCAGGTGAACTGTGCAAGTACCAAGGGGCAGATGAAGTCTTGGAGACAGAGAGGGCATTTAGCATCTTTGTTGTAATAGGAAAAGAGATAATGGTTTTAAAGTATAAGAGGACAGATTTAGACTAAATGTAAAGAGGGGGATTTTATTTTGATGGTGGTTAAACATTGGCACAAGTTGCCCAGAGAGCTGGTGAATGCCCCATCCCTGGAAACAAGCAAAGTCAGGTTGGACAGGGCTCTGAGCAGCCTGATCTGGTTGAAGGTGTCTGAGCTAATGCAGGGGGATGCTCTAGATGACTTTCAAAGGTTCTTTCAACCCCAAATAGTTCAATGATCCCCCTCTTACACAGGCCAGTTTTGTTGCTTCACTAGGCAGGGGCAGCTCATGAGGAAGTGACAGGAAATCACCTGAACCAGTTTCAGCAGCCCTGGTTCCCCTGGGTTCACTGCAGCTGTCTCTCATTACCTCCCTTAATATTCTTTGTTTTCTGGACAATGCTAAGGTAGGAGCTAAACTCACTCATTTGCTGCTGGAAGGCATGGACTGAAACGCAGGAGTAATTCCCCTGCCTGAAGTATTCCAGCCCCATTAGGGGCAGAACTGTTGCTCCCCCGTACATCCTTTGGGAACAGCCACAACCAGAATCCCTCAACTCACAAAGCCAGCAACCCCCAGGGCTGATTTTGCCAGCTGTGATGGTTATTGGGTGGTGAGGGGAGGGGATAAATACCTGGAGAGAGAAGATGCTTTGCTATGAAATATCTGAGGACATGCTGTCACGCTGCAGAGTGTCTGCAGCACCCAGCTCTGCGTGGGGGAAGCGGTGTCAGGGCTGTCACCGGCGCTCCTGCTGCTCCCACACCTATTGAGCTTGACAGAGCTGTTTAGCCAAAGTGCATCACATTCCCTGCTGCCCTCATTCTGCTTAATCTGCATTCTTGCAGCTCAGTAATCCTCATGGGGGACTTCCTATAAATAGTGCTCTGGCAATTAAACCCACTTTCCTTGCAAACTAAGCTTTAATTGCTATTGGCAGGTAGCTTGCATGAGTATCTCCTATGGAGGAACCAGAGGATGAAACACGTTTTAAATAATGAGGGTTTATCTTTGTGAAGAAAGGAAAGTTTATCTTAAATGCTAATGCTATTATCTAATCGAGCATCTAATGTTTTTCTATGCAGTTTGGCCCTCTGAGAGCACTATGGAGCAGAAATGTGAGCTGTAAAAATCCTGCTGTGCTCATGGAAATGTCTGAATTTCTCTTGCACATTTTCAGGGAAAGCAGGTCAAAGATTACACCTCTACAGCATTTTTTTGGCAACACACAATTCATTATTTTTTAATGCACTTTACTCAGATTTCAATCAGAATTATATTCAAAGAAAACAATAAATCACAATAGAAAAGTGGCTCCTTTGCCCTCAGAAAACAGGTGAATACACATCCAGGTCAATCCAGTGGCCAGCTCTGATGTACAGAGGAGGTGGGGTCACTTTCAGAAGCAGCTTTAGCTGTTCTGCCTCCTGTTTCACGAGCACTTCACATTCTTAAATGACACCTGGAAATCCGAGCAGGCACGGTGGAGCCTATCATAAAGGGAAAGAGGGATTTGGACTATTTGGAAGTAAATCCTGAGATTATTTTTACATGAACCTGTAAGAATGATACTGGTATGCATGTAAGTGTGCATAAACCAGCTGCTGCTCCTGCCTCCTTGCATGCTGAGTGTGCTTTGCTTCAAATCAGTGTTCTTATGGGTTTCTGGGGGAGCAGGAGCAATCCAGATATGCACAGAAAGCCAAGGCTTTTTAAACCTAAATATGGCATCTGATTATGTGAGGTTTAAATAAAACCACTGATGATAAAGTCCTGTATCATATATTGTTCCCAATATGGGTCAAATTCTTTAAGGTGGTGAAGATTTTACAATACATGGCTTGTTTTAGTTGGATATAAAGTCACATGAGACTCACAGAAATGAATGTGTGATGAATTTCTGAAGAAAAATAATAACATGTACAATGGGAGATGTTGAAAAAAATTATTTTTTACATTTTAAGTCCAGTTCATCTGTTAAATTTATTTAAATGGAACATGCACACACACACACACACACACACACACACACACACTCATTTTGTGCTCACCTTTTATAAATATTCAGATTTCACTTCTCCTGCTGGGAATTTTTTCATCAAGTGCATGGTGGCCATGTCTGTGGCTGAGGTTGAGCTTTGAATTTGTACTGAGGGAATGAATATTTTTGTACCGAGCGAATGAGTGTCCTGAGCTCAGTCCTGCTGAGAACCACACACTCCAATCAAACACTGATAGCTGAAAAACAGTGGCTTTAGACTGGATATTAGGAAGAAATCCTTTTCTGTGATAGTGGTAAGATGTTGGCACAGGTTGCCTGGGGAAGCTGTGAATGCCCCAGAGCTGGGAATGCTCAAGGCCAGGCTGGAAGGGCCATGGAGCAGCTAGTTCAGTAGAAGATGTCCCTGCAGGGTGTGGAACTGAGTCACCTTTAAGGTCCCTCCCAACCCAAACCATTCTGTAGTTCCATGATGCCATGCTGGTGGCACTGAACCTTCAACCTTCAACTGGAGATTCCCTCATTAAACTGCTGAAGGCCAAAAGAAAACAGCAGTTACATTCTAAGGAATGCTTTTGAATAAAAGATCTCAAAGAATTCAGCTCAAATTTTGAGATTTTTCGAGGAAACTGATGGCTAAATTTATTTTAGATGCTGTGTGTTACCTTATTGTCTGTTCTGGGACATCTGTGAAGCCACACTTTGCCCATTTAAATTTAAAACTAACCCTGAACCATAGTATCACTTGTATTTTTGGTTCAGGCATAGACACTTTTGAAAATCCTTCCAGGACCCATTCTGTGTTTAAGCACATTTAAAATGAGTTAAGCTCTGTATGCTGCTCAAAAAGTCAGTTGGCTTTATTCCATCTCAATTTCTAGAGAAAGTAATAAATGAAATATTATTATTTTTTACCTAATTTTAAATTAAGCACACTGTGATTGCACTTCTTACTGTCTTACCCCAGGTACCAACAGTAGCAGTAATTTTTACTGCTAATGTAACTGGTAAAAACTTTTTATTTGCTTGCTTTTCTAACAACTTTCTTTTTATTCTGTTCACATTTGTATTCTTAACAAGGGAGAAAATGCTTAGAGAGAAAACATAAAGGTATAGAAAGTCACAGAAATGTAGTCAAGAAGAATAATGGGCAGTAAATCAATATTTATAAACATAACAGCTAATAGAAAAACAGGCTCATACCCATTTGTTTTAAAAATAGGTTGCTGCAAAACCATGTAAATGAATATTTAATTTAATTATGTTTTTTCTATATCAAGTATGGTTCTCTTTATAAAAGCCCATGAACAATGACAATAATGCACAATAAATATTAATAATTACCCATAATGGGTAATTAAAATTTAATAATTAGTATGAAAGTCAAAATAACAAGAAAGAATCACTTGATCACATTCAAAACATTCAGTATTTGAAGGATGTTGTATAATCATTACAGCATAGGTTAATGATTGTCCATTTGAAGTCTGCACTCATTTACGTTCATGGTTATTGGAATGTAACAGTTGATAGAGCATTTCATGATAGAAAAAATTGAATATGTAAATATTATTCCAAACGTGAGTCCACTGTGATGGGGTTATCTCTGCAAATGTAGTTCACATTGGTGGTATTCTATAAGGAGGTTGCTTTTTGAAGTGCCTTTGCAAAAATGGGTTTAATTTAGGGGAGTTCAGGTCAATATGCTGCACAGGAATAGATTTTGTGCATGTAAACACTGCTCAACTGAACCAAATGCATTTATTCTAAAATACCCTGGTACCCTGCAGCTGAGGGTCTGGATCACATCTCCAACACTTTGCAGAGTTAGAGTTGTATAATCTTCTGCAATATATTTTGAGCTTCTGACATACTCCAATACAAAAAAGGAAAATAATTTATCAAAAATATGCTTTGGCTCATCAGGCTCATTTATAAAGACAAGGAGCAGAAAATACATCTCCTATGGGCTAACGTTGACATTTCAAAATGTATCCAGTTCTTTCTGAGATCTTCTGCTTGGTTTTGTTTAGGGTTTTTTATGTTTTTTTTCTGCTGAAACAGCTTTTTTAAAAACATGCTTCAAATGGAGTAAACTTATTCTTAATAAAACACGTCCATTTTGCTGAATGCTATAAGTTTTGGTATTGACTTATTTAAAGGATGTAATTTTAATCCCCATTTCCAGGAACTTTTTCTAACAATAAAAATCCTCCACATCTCCCAAGTTTTGAACACTTTGGCCACTGATCTGCTTCTATCTTCTTTTATTCAGGAGGAGATTTGTCAGCTTGACAGGCCACATAGACCCCATGTTTCTTTGTTTTATTTTTTTAGTCTCTTTCCTTTTTTAATTTTTTTTTTATTTTCAGCAAATACAGTTTCCTGATCCTGTCTGTGCCTCTGAATGGAAAAGAAGGAAGCACTCTTCTTCTGCACAAATTCAGTAGCACATTGCAGTATTTTTATCCTGGGATATACAAAGGGATTGATTATTTTCAATAACTTGTCACATGTCAAGCCCTGTCCCTAAGACCAGTTAAGTGAAGCAAGGAATGCAGATGAACAAGAAAATTACTGAACAAGGAAAACTGTTTCTGAAGCAATATAATTATTTACAGTAGTGACCAATCTCTGCCTTTTCATTGCTTTGTGCCCTCTGGGGATATTGGTGGTCAAGATGTTTTGCAATGGGTTTATCTTTCCCATTTCTTAAATGAGGAAAATGAGAGCAACTTGCTGGAGGAGGCAAAACAAGCCTGGGGAGCTGCCAGCATGTGAAATACTCATGGAAAACAAGATCCTAGGTGAGAGGGGAGGGAGAGGCTTTAAGAGAGTTGCAGTCTCCTTTTCCAGCACTATGGAGGGAAATTCCAGTAGCAGTGAAGGGGAAACTCCAGCACAGCACACCTGCCTCTCCCTGCTGACCTACATGCAGCCAAGCATTGTCCCACTGGTGTTCCAGCCAATCCCAAATAAAAACCTCTCCATACCCACCACCCAGGGGTGCAGGATCCTGCAATCATAGTTGGTAAGGATGGAATCATCAGGTCTCTCAGATCATCAAGTCCAGCTGTCAGCCCAGCACTGTCACCAAGCCATTTCCTCAAGTGCCACATCCAGCACTGTCACCAAGCCATTTCCTCAAGTGCCACATCCCCACATTTTTTGACACTTCCCGGCACGATGACTCCACCACGTCCCTGGGCAGCCTGCTCCAAGCCTTGACAACCCTTTTCCAAGACACCACATGGCCTTGTGACTGTGGCATCGCTGTTCTCCTGTGACTGAGCAGGAAAAACTCCTCACCCTTTTGGGAATGCAAAACTTGCTATCTTGTGCAGAGATGCAGGAGAAGACAAGTGGATCTGTGGCAGTTTTCCAGGCAGAGCAGGAAAGGAAAACTTCTCTTGTATGTAAGAACATCACCAATCCCCACATGCCACTGTTTAAGTAAAACATACAATAGAGGAAAAAGACTCAGGAATTCTGTGCAAGTGAGTGAAATTAGCTTTTTCCTAAAATGGAGAATTAGAATGTTTCATGAAATTAATGGAAAGAGGATCTTAGAAAGAATAAAGAGGGGCCTGGATAAATTAAAGATTTTATCTGAAACCAAACTGGAGTAATTGACTAAATTAACTTGTCTTAAAGAGACATGTACTGAGACATTGCAAAATAAAGAAAAGATAAAAGGAAATTAGAGAGTGTAATATGGCATATAAACAGCACTAGGAGAAAAAAACTGAAGGGAAAAGTAAGAATACTAGTGTCAAAGGGGAAGAAGAAAGGCTTTACACATATAAAAGTGACTAAATGTACCGTTTTATTTTTCAACAAGAAATATAACAAATATTTCTGCTGCTTCCTTAAATGGAAAATAAGAAATCAGTATTCAAATAACATATCTCAGGGAGCAGTCTACAAAAAACTACACCTCAAAGTCAACTCAGGCTTTTTTATTTAATTATTAAAATTTTAAGAAATCATGGGAAGGCTGTGAGCAGAGACCATAATTTGATTTTTCCTACTGATGTGTATAATAAGCCATGACAAACATCATAATATCTGATTTTTAATTTGGCCAGTATCTAGAATTAATCACAAACAATATTATTTTGATCAAAACAATGATATATAGAAATGAAAAATAATCTGAGATTTTTAAAGATACCTTTCTTTTGTTAAGGCAGCTACCACAAACCTGTTAAAGCAGTAGAAGCCCTTCAGTTGCTATGTTAGCATAACACAAATCCAGTCCCCTCAGTTTAGGAAATATTACTATGAAGGAATAATGTTAATGATGCAAAGCCCCTGCATAAACCAAGCAAAGCTTTTTGCACAACTCCTTCTTCATTCCTGATCAGAATATTAAGTTAAAATTGCATTAAGGAATGGAAAGAAAGTGTTTTTGTTAATCTTGCAGACTTCAAAGCTTTTTCTATTTTTTCTCTATAGCCTAGATTACCTTTTGTTGTTGTTATTATTATCATCATTATCATCAATATCAATACATATATTATTAGAAATACTATTACCATTAAAAATAATATTTGCAATTAGTAGCCCTAATCAGAGACTGAATGCACTGGATAAAATTTTATTTATATATAAATATATATATATATATTATCATACATGTGTGCGTGTATATACATGTATATATGCTTAGAGAATTTTTTCATGAGGCAATGAGTTTACAGCAATGGTGATTGCTTCTCTTTAAGGACTGAATTCTGGAGGGAAGGACAAAGAAAAGAGAGTTTTTTCCAAGAAACTGAGGAGAAGCAGTGGGTAGGATCCCCCTCTACAGCAGGGCTAGTGCAAGACAGAAGTCATAAAACCCCATGGTGCTCTCTGGCATCCTCTGGCAAGTACTGAGTGGTGATGCTGGAATCACAACATGTTTTTATTCTACATTTGGAAAGGACACACATTGTACTTATACTCTCAGCCTTCCTGTTAATCTCAACTCTTACCAAAATCAAAACTTCAATAGCACAGGAAGTGTTCAGGTTGGATGGGGCCCTAGGCAGCCTAAATGAGTGAAAAGGGTCCATGTCTGTGGCAGGGGGGTGGAAATGGATGATCTTTCAGATCCTTTCTAACTCTAACTTAACTATTCTATGTTTCTGTGATCCTGCGAATCTGTGATTAGCTTTTCTTAATTGCAATGAGATTTCATCAATTCTAACTCATAGTGGCTGCAATTTGAGGAACCCATTTCCTCTCTTTTTTGATATTTTTTGGGGTTTTTTTGTTTTGTTTTTGCTTTGTTTTGTTCTGGTTTGGTTGTTTTTTTGAGTGGACATAGGAAATCTCTGTAATGTGTATATGTATCTGTCAGACTACATCCCTCAAAATATTTTTAAAATATCTTAGATCTTGCAAGAATACTCACATTCTGATAAATTATCCAAGATCAATCACTAAGAGAAGGAAGCAGATATAAATCCTGCCATTCAAGGGAAAGGTCTTGTTAGTTAGGAATTTAAGAATTAACAAGGGGATGAGATGTTACATAGGGAAATGTAAGTGCCTGCAGACACCAGAACAGTGAAGATGCCACTGAGTAGTGGAGTAGTAAAGATGGGGAACTGAGGCAGGACTCTCAGAAGGATTTAAATACCAGTTTCAATGAAATTAATGGCTCTCAAGCCAATGACTGCACTGCTGGCGTCCTATTGAAAACCCAGTGACAAGGCAGGGACTCCAACCCCCATTTCCCAAGCCCCCAGCCACCCCTCCTGTAACTGGATGAGCTTGTTTTGCTGCCTCTTTTCACAACATCACCATGACAACAGTGGCTGCTCTCTTTTTGGCTGGTGCTCAGTGTGCATATTGATGGTGATCAACAATGAGGTACCACCACGATGAGCAAACAGATTAGACCCATGGTCAACACACACAATGAGCAGATCTGTAGCCCTCAGATCACTGCTGGTACTCCTTCTCCTGAGTCCTGCAGTGTCCTTTCTACTGACACGTAAGCTAGCATGTGACGATAGTATTATTTACATTTTTAATTACAGTGTGTGTGCTGGGTATTTACTCTGAGCACAAGTGGCAAGCTGCTTGGGAACTAGTGTTTCTGCAGCGCTGCTAATTAATTGATGATAAATAAGTAAATAAAGAGCCCAGGAAAAGCAAAAGGAAAGACTATAGCCTGCTGCTTTCCTTTCCAGAAAACTCTATACTAGAAAGTTTTTTTCTTTTTCACCCCCATTGTAATTTGCCTTTTAATTAAAACAAGTTTGTCATTTGGCTCCCAAACTTTCCCCCATAAGCAACAAATGGCACTGAAAACAGGTGTCGGTGTTTTTCCCTCTTTTGTTTGTTTCCTGTACCATCATGATGGGTCCTTGGGTTTCTTTGAAATTCCTTACACACACAATCCCTGATTAGTCAGGCAAATCTTCCCTATGTGCCAACATTTGAAATTTAACTCAAGAACAATGAAAGAGAATAATTGTGAACACAGAGAAGAAGCTGGGATGAAAACAGAGTAAGAGCTCCCCTGCTTAATTTTTATTGAGGGTGAAGGACTATTTCACCCTCTTCTCCATAACTAACAATCATGCTGCACAGTTAGGAAACAGTTTATTAAAGTGCAACCACAAGAGTTGGGCTTTTAAATATTGCACTTGCAGCTGTTGAATGTTTCCCAAGAACATCTCATTGGGTAAATTCTGGCCACTTTAATTATGTGACTAAGGCTTTCTTCAACCTATCAGCACATAGCAAAAAATCACACTCATTTCTTAATTCTCCTGCGTTTAAAAATCTGGCCAAGGTGAAAAAAGATATATATCATAACACATATTTAAATATGAGTTGGCCCAATGAGTGTTTTAGGAGGAGTGGATATCTGGTTTGTGTTCATTAACAGATAGAATTATCCAGTAAAGGAAAGGCCAAACTTGGGAGCTGAATTATGTAGCAAACCTGGGCTTTCTAGAACTGTTGATGGTTTTACAAGAGCTTTGCCTAGATGGGAGCAATTATGCAAAGGGCAGGTCTGGGCAATGGAGACCATGTCAATGTGTCTGTAGCCTCACTGAAGGAATAAAATAATCTCTGAAAGCCTTAGACATGCAAAAGGACTGCTGAAAAAAGGGGGCAATTTTAGAAACATGTCTAAAGGAGCTGCTGTGTATACACCTGGGCTGGATTCTGTGGAGGACCCACAGAAAAATAAGACCTGAGAAGATCCCAGTGCTCCAGCCCCAGGTTCCCACCTGCCCAACACACGTGGTGTGAATTGACATGGAAGTGATCACAGGTTTTTTTCCTGTCTTCATGATAGCTACATCCAGAGCACAAAAGACAAAGCACAGGAGTCTTTTCTTCATTTTGTTCCTCTTAATTCATAAAGGACAAACCATTAAGGGAACTTGGGCATTACAATATCAAGCAGTGTGGTGGCCAATTTTCATGCAGCTACCTGCAAGCTGGAGTTCTAATTGCCTGTCAATAGAGGCAACAAAAGCCATCATATTCAGCAAAAACTTGCCTAATTCTGCCAGAAAGAAATGGCTGAGATGAAAGTTTGTTTATTTCCTACACATTCCTGAGGGTTTCAAGCCTTCCAGCTCTGAAGCTGTATATCCCAGAACATTACTAAATTAGACACTCAGACCTTTTCTTTCCAAAGGCAGGTGAAACAAATGAATCAATCAATTTTTTTTTTTTTTTTTAAATAAACTTCAAAATAGAGTCTGTTTATTGAAAAGTAGAAATTTTAGCTGAATCTCTTAACTTTTTGGAACTGCTTGAACCTATATTCAGCACCCAATTGATATGTGTCCTGGGTTGTGAAGGGCAGGGGGAAGTTTCTATAACCTTTCTGGCCAAGTCTATTTCACTCTACCAGTTCAGTGGAAGGAAAAGCACATTTTAACACAGATCTACAGTTTAATGACTGAAGAGACTCGAGTTCCCACTGCATTGAATACTTATAGCAAGTATTAAAATATTTAGTGGCCTCCAGGCTAGAATCCAAACTCCCCCTCCCCACAAGCCAGATGAGTGCCTTAAATAGGTTATGGAGCAGCCCAGTGACATATCAAGATCTCCTTACAGCCAAGACCCACACATATGTACCTTGGAGAGACAAGGAAAAACAGAACTCCAGGAGTAGCACATATGTGCTCAGCAACTGCAGCTTCCCTCCTGCACTTTGGTCCACTTATTTTGGGTTAAGGAATATTGAATTATTCCCTGAAAACTGGAATGGCCTCAGCAAAGAGGTCTGAGGTAATCCATGCCCCCTAGAAATCCTTGAACAATTTATCCTGCAGTTAGCTTGAAGTCAATCATAATCAATTAATCACACCACACTCCCAGGACAGCGATGTGAGGTGCAGTGTCATCTTCTGACCCTTGCAAGAGATGTGAACCCTCTGAAAGGAGGAGCTCCTGAGACCTTCTGTTAAATGAAAAATTGGGGGCCTATGAGAAAATAAGGACAAAGTTTTTAACAGGATCTATCATGACAGTACAAGGGAAGAATGGTTTAAAAGAAATGGAGTCAATTTTGATTAGCTACAGTGAAGAGGCTCTTTACAAAGGTGGTGGTAAAACACTGGCACAGGCTGCCCAGGGAGGTGGTGGTGGGCCCCCATCCCTGGAAACTTTATGGGTCAGGTTGGATGGGATGCTAAGCTACTTGATCAAGTTGAAGATGTCCCTGCTAATTGTCCAGATCACTTTAACAGTCCCTCCCAACCCAAACTCTTCTACAATTCTGTGGTTCCATGAGTCTCTAATGACAAATGGGGACAGAAATAAATGTAAGTCCTTATCAGGGGGGCACACTCGAGCTGGGGAGTTCTTATACAAAGTGAGACTGCAGTACCTACCCTTAATTTGGCAGTTATGTTTTGTGCTTTGAAACAATGTCCCAGCTTCCTTTACTTCCTGTAAGCAAGTAGGAAAACACATCATTTATATTTATTTTCCTGGGTTAGGACTGACAGACAAGCCAAACTCCAGAGTCTTGGTGAGGTGGTGCTTCTGAAAAAGGTATTTCTGAGGACCTGTGGCTCCAGGAGAACATTAGTACTGGGTAGAAGCAGGACCAGGCAAGCTGACAACAAGCTGCTGAAGTCCCTTATGAGTCACTTGGCAGAGATGTTCCAGCAGGGTTCATGGCAGGAACAGATTCTTGCTGTCAAGCAGTATCTGCCCTGTCCATGCAGGAGCAATAATCAGTTTGAAAGGCTGAGATGAGACACTGAGGTTCCAAGTTTAGCATGGTATAAGAAAAATTAAATTTCTGGATTTCTATTTTTATTCCTGGGGCTCAGCACTGAGATTTACATTATTAAATAATTTTCAGAGTTTTCATTTAAAGGAAAACAACAACACGGACAACAAAAAAACGCCCACACTCTGAGGAAAATAAAAGCAAAACAAAGAGATGGAGTGACACTCCAATCACTGGAATGTAACCAGATGAAACTGTGTGATCCCATGCAGGGAATATTTGCTGCTGTTTGCTCCTTAGTTAATTAATTATTGCTGGCAAGTTGTGCAGGGTGTGGGCCTGTTCTTGGCTGCTTCACTCTATGTTTGATGCTGAGGCCAGGGGAACTCCAGAGGGTATTGTAAAAATTCCTCGCCTTGGGAGTGAAATAGAGAAAAAAACTCTGCATGCTCACCGCTGTCGTTGTTGTTGTTTCAAATCCTGTCCCCCATGGTAATTTTATGATGGTCCTTGATGCTTTAAACCACCAAAGATGGAGGCTGCAAGTTTTGACCATCTTAAAGGCGTTAGGGAAAGGTTACAGTGGGAAAAGAGAGAAAGGAAACCTGGAACAGGAGTTGGGATGCCTGTATGGGCCATAGCACATCTGGGCTTCATTCCCTGATTTGTTGTAAAATGTCACTATGACCTCAGTCAAATCACTTAGGGATGGGCTATTAAAGGGATTTACATACCTAAATCCACCATGACATTTTCAAAGTTGGAGCTCAGTCACTGCCTTGTCTTTCTCCTTCCTGCTGGTGCAAAGAACTCCTGGGGATGGTTAAACCTACCTTCCTGCTGGAGGCTGGGAGGCTTGAGAGGAGCTTCTCCTGCCACGTTCCTACTCACTGCTTTTCCCTCTTTTCTGTAATTTACACTGATATGGGACCTTGGGTAAAACTGGATCAAGCAACCAATTTTGCTGGAAAATCAGCAGCCAAAAAGTCACCACAAGTGATAAAAAAATGTCAAAAATGGATAAAATAAAATTGCTCATCATGTAACACCACAATTATGTGATGGAAAAGAATGAGGCTGGATAGGGGTAAGAAATAAAAATGAACATGAAAGGTAAGATCAGCTCTTTCACTAACAGAAATATATTGTTTTATTTTAATTTTTGCAAATTAATTTTTGTGCTGCTAACGTGGTGATTGAAAATACACAAGTATTCTATGCACTCCAAGAATGTATATTTATGGTCTGAAAACTAATTCACCTTATACTTAATATATGAAAAAAATAGGGTAAATAAACATACCACAATCACAAAATAGATGGGGTATTTAATGATTGTTGAGGAAAAGTCTAGTGATTTATAATAAAGTCACAACCTCAAAAAAGGCTGAAAACAATTTTTACTTTCCTGGATGAAAATTACAGCAAATCAAAACTTTGGATTTGTTTTATTTCCTATTCAAATCCCTTAAATATACATGATTTATTTAAAATCATTCCTTTTCTGACTTTAGCTAATAGCAAAACAGGGTTAAGTATTCTCAGGATATTTTTTTTAAAACCACAATAACTACACATGTAGGCACAGTTCCATTAATTAAACATATGAATTTAATGTAGCTAATTTATGCAAGTTTATGCTCAGACTCACAAGTGGTTGTCATTGCATAATAAGTTACCAGACCTATGATTTAACTGTCCCTGAATGGGATTTTCAGCTGTAATAGGTGAAAATACAACCAAAACGCAAAATTTGGCTTTAAGTGGGGACGAGAATTCCACTCATTCACCTTTATATTTCAGTAAGAATAAATACAATGCATATGTGAGATGAGTGCATTGTCTATTTTTTTAAAAAGCATATCCTTTATCTTCTAACAGGAGGTGCAAGACATTTATTGTCTTTTTAGGGGAAATTACTGCCAAACATAAGTTAGGGGGACTTGTTTCCTGTTTGATATTTTTTCCCCCATTAAAACTTTATTTAAATTGGAAAAAGTCCCTCTAGGAAACTGAAAAAACCCCAGCAAAAACAAAATGATATTTTAAAATCCATTTAGCAAAAGCTTTCTGCAAAGATTCTTAAAATGGTAATTGAATTTTTTCTTCTACTGACTGGAACCAGATGCCTGCTCAGTCAATAACTGAAGACCTCATGTTTTGTTTAAAGAAAAAAATTAAGAAAGCAGGTGGAAGGGGAAAAAGTCTGCGGGGAAAAGCAAATTGCTGTTCAATTTCTCCTCTGCAAAACACAAACAAACTCAGTCCTTAAGAATTGCTATTATTTCTTCACCTTGCCATTTTTTACTCCCTCTGATGTAACTATTGAAAATCAACATCTCCTCATTGACTGAGGTAGGTGAAACCATCCCATATATTCCTCCCTGATGCAGGAAAGGGGAATATAAGGTCCAAAACTGCAACTAACTTCCTTTACTGAGTGTTTAATGTTCATAAGCAGATTGCAGCTGAGCTGGCTACTTGTTTGAAATCTTGAATATGCAATACTTGACCAGAATATGACCACATAAAGATTTGATTTCTCATCCTCAGCCGGCTGACTTTGGTTAGAGCTACAAAAGTCACTTGAAAACAGTCAGTGACTGCTGACTCAGAGGTTACACTCCACTCAGCATGAAATTAGTTGCAGTTGGTCATAATACGTGTTTCTGGTCTACTCGTGGCCAAGGACATCTCCTGCAGTAACCCAAAAGCTTTGAAGCCTCATCTGGAGGGCAAAATCCCCAAGGGAAAGGTCACAATTTAAGAGAAGCAACAGTATTCTGATAAACAGGATAAGGGAATTTTAGAAACTTCAAGACTTTTTTTTTTTCCTCCTTCCTTTCCGGCCCACACAGGTATTGCTCGGGGCATCAGTCCTAGAAAAATTAGGCTACTGTAAGATTTATTGGCTGAGTGCAGAGTTTACATTACATTTTCTCTCATCACTTTCTCCTGGAATAATTGCCTATGCATGCACAGTCCTGGCTGCAAACAGTGTGGTCTGATCCATGGGTGGCTCATTTTGGGGCTCATCCAGCTAAAAGCTGATATCGCCCATGAGCAGCTGAGTCTCTTAAAAGGACTCAGAAGTTTGGGACTTTGCAGGGAGACAACATGGCTCTTTAGAAGAGAAGGCCCTCATTACAGGGCTTTTGCAAACATTCTCTCCATTATTTATTTCCTGCAACTGCTGTTTTCCTTCAAGGTTGACTTTTTTTTTTTTTTACTGTAATTTTCTTTCATCAGCAGCCACTGTAATTGATATAAAATACCTATAGATGTAGTTCTGGTTTTGAAATTTGTGGTTAAATCATTGTGTGCATTTTTTTCTTAATATTATATATCCAGTGGGCCTAGAAAATCTGGCACAGGGTTTGAAAATATCTCTCTGTCTTCTTTGTCATAATAAGCCCAGTAAATGCTCAATTTCAGCTGGAAATCATGTTTGTAGAAGAGTTACTGTTGGGAAAGTCAACCAATTAATTCTCCACACAACACCCCAAAGATCTGGACTCAAAAATCCTTGTGGGTCCCTTTCTACTCAGGGTATTTTATAATTCTGTGACTCCAAAAGCAAAACCTTGCTAGCAGGTACAAATCACAGCACTCACAGAACCTTCCACTCAAGGTTATGATTGGGCAGGGATAAAGATCTGACACTGCACAACAATATTTCCCAAGACTCTATACAGAGTATTTTATGAAAATATTTTATGAGCTCTGAGAACTCATGATTATGAGATTTATACCAGTGGCTGAAGAAATCCTACATCTTCTTTAAACCAGGCTAAGCACATCTGTGTTCTTACCTCTTTTGTGTTATCATTGCACCCTCAAATTTTACCTGAGAATGCCTAAATGTAAATACTAGTGGAAAAAAAGAAAAAAAAAACCAACCAAACAGTGAAGTCTTGGCTGGTAAAACCAGAGCCAGACGTCAGAGTTTGACCCATGGTGAAAAGTCTTAGTATTTTCGCTCATTTCCAATACTGAAGTGCGATGTAGAGAAAGGTGAAACCCAAATAATTTCCTTTTGTAAAAATTACAGTCCTGCAAGGCTACAACAATGTGCCTAAAACAACAAGAAGAAAGGCGGGCAGTGCCGCTTCAAAGCCCGGCTGTATTATTCTTATTGGTTCCTCAGAAAATATTTCATGACACATGAACCTCTTGAACAGTAGAGAGACATCCAGCTTTGAAATAATAACTGGGGGAAGAGGGTAAAACGAGCCATATTTTTTCAAGCATTCCAGGTGCCCTCTGCAATTGGTGACCTAGTCAAGTATGAGAAACAATGCAGTCCCAGGGGCCCGCCGCCAAAAAAGATCCACAGCCACTAAATGCATTAAGACATTAATGTCTACTTTGGGATCAGTTCTCAACTTAACAGGTTAACCTCTGGCCCACGAGGGAATAAGCAGCAAACAAGATTTAGCCAAAGCTTGTACTCAGAGGGTAATTGATAGCTGCAGCCCACCCATCTGATACATTTTTTTGATGGAGATAATTTTCCTCTCATAAGGGAACGATCCATAGAAATAATTTAAGTTGACATCTCAACACTAAATCAAAATGCTGTGATCTGACATAGGTACTGCTAGATGGTCTGAGTATTTCCAGCTAAAGAACAGAGAGGAAGGCAGGAGGGAGAGAGAAAGAAATCTTGGCTTGTTGTTTTGGTCAATTTTTGGAAGGAAAGTTTCCACTTTGTTGGCAAATAAATCAGCTTTTCTTTGAAACAATAAGGAATCACTCTTTATGCCTTTCAAAATAGATATATTTTAGATCCTGACAAAATAAGTCTTTGTGTAGCATTTTTGGGTGAGTGTTTTTGATGTTTGCTTTTTTTTTCTTTTTTAAAAAAATTATTTATTCTGCTGAAGTGTAGAGAACTATTAATTGATTTTTAGTACATTTATGTAAGCAAAATTTGCCTGTAGAGGAGATAACATTGATATGAACATTTGATATTAACATTCTTTCTTCTTCTCTTCTCTTGCCTTTTGCCTTTTGCAAGAGAAATTCTAACAGGTCTGGTTTTATTTCCCTTCTTTGTCCCAAAACTGTATGAAAAATATCAAAGAACATCAAATATCCAGCAGTTCCTGAGTAGTCTCACATTTTCTATACAGAAGAGTAGCACAACCTTTGGGGAATACATAGGAGCAGCAAGAAACTTGCAGCAAATGGTGCTGGCAATGCTGGAGATCGAAGCTGAATGTCAATCCATCTGTTGTTCTGACAGCAAGAGAAAGTTATTTCATCTGTTAAAACACTTGGCATCTTTATTCACAAAATCGTCTGTTATACTTTAATTTAGAAGCTGACTGTGGTGTAAAGATATGTTTTTATTCTGATTCCATGGTATTATTAAGAATTTATCTTGCTGATTAAGGCAGAAAGTCATTCCATATGAGACATGGTCATCTACAAGACATGACAACAGCACCAGGACACGATCTTTTGTGTCAACTATTCCCAAAATATTCCTTCCCAAGGGAATTCCTTTCTACCTGAAAGCTCATATAACCAGAACAAGACTCTGAATTTCAGGAAATTATTTTATTATTAAATTAAGCAATGTAATAGGGTTTTTCCTCCCTGAGCAGTGGAAGTGACTGTCCAGGTATGTCAAAGCAATACACAGTTTATGGTTATGACAAAGCTTCACATTGTGACATTTCAAAAATAACCAAACATATCAGACAAGTGGCAGTTGCAGAACTTGAATAGAAGCTGTGTATTTGAGATATTTTCCTTTTAATATTTTATGTTCTTTCATGGTTTCTTTGGTTTGGCCGATGCTACAAGGCCTTTCAACCTACAATAAAGCAGAAAGCTAAGAGGAAAAAAAGCCCAAACCCTAAAACCAGTTATTTGGTTTTGGCTATTTGGTTGGTCACTGAACAGAAAATATCTAAGTAGTTATTTGAAAAAGTCGATTTTGGACTGACTTGTGCCAGCTGGAAGTTTTCATATTGTGAACCAGAAAACCATGCACTTCAAATGGGATTTATACAATGAAAAAACCTTTAAAGAGTCTTAAAGGCTGAAATTTCCTAAGGCACATGTGTTTAGGGAGCAGCAGGTAAACTAGAATGGGAAATTTTAGAATATTGTATGCATTTATCCTTCTTAAAGCAAAACATCAGCAGTCTGTTAAAACTATAATACATTTTTATAGTTCAAATATCTTTTAAATTTTGTCAGCACAACAAATAATAAAGAAACAGATGTGATTTTCCACTTTCAAAAGCTATAAGGATCAGTTAGGTATATCAGTTTATTGTCATCTTTTCTCCTGATAAAAAAACAAAAAAAATCCCAAATCCAAACAAAATCAAAAATGAAATATATATATTTGTATATAACCCTGCTCAGCTCAGGTGAAAAAATATCAGTTGGAAGCAGAAGTATCTTAATTACAGAAAATGACCTGAATTACCTTTTTTTTTTTATGAACTGGGTATTTACAACATTTTGGTTTGGGTCAATTTTTTGTGTGTAGTGTTCAGTCAGGTCTGTTGATGATTAGACTCTCCCCTCGGGTACAAATAAATTTCACATAATGAAGGTTTTTTCCTTATTGCTGAAAGTTTTAATTGCTGTTTTATTTCCCTTCACACAGTATCCACACCACTATCTAGAGTAAATTACTGTGACCCATCTGCATCCTTTTCTTGACCTAGGGGTGGTTTCACTGCCCTCTTGGGTGGGTGACACTGATTTACTCCACCATTTCTTCTGCATAGAGGTCAACAGTTTAATAAGCATTGGGACAAGGCTGAAGCTTGAAGTAACATTAGATAGTTGAAAATTAAATAATGCCAAGTAGATCTCAACAGCTTTCTGGTGAGATAAAGTTCTTTTCTGTGTAAAAAGGCAGCCTTAGTCTCACTTTCAGTCTCATGAAAATCAGGGCCACAACCTCACCCAGACTGCAAATTTTTTACATCTTGTTGAGGTTCATTGATTTATATCATTTTATGTAGTGTAGTTGGTGGTACTACAAATACTTTTTATTTGCATTCCCATAAAGCAGGAAAAGAGGGAATACAAGGATGAGAATCTGTCCCTCTAAAAACACTCACTGTGGTCATCGTGTGGCTGGGCTGGTTTGTAGTTTTGATTATGGCCAACATATTTGAAAGGAAATTTTACTTTGTCTTGCCACTTTAAAATTTCTTTTTTTTTTTTTTTTTTTTTTTTTTTTTTACAGCACAGACTTCAAAGTGCTTCTTTGAAACAACTGAAGAGTGAACTTTAATTCATGTTTTTTAAACAAAGGTTATATGAGGCTTACAGAAGCCTCACAAAGGAAAAATATCAGCAAGAATTGCACATTACGTTTAGAGTGCTACTGACTTTCAAATTTCTCTACAGGTATTATTTCCCATGAATAGGAACAAAGAGCAAAAACAGTTAAAAAAGCATATTCAAATGTGTGCATAAAAAGGCATGGTAAATGAATACTGTTTAGTTTGCTGACATAATTACTGGAATGTAATTTTTATGAGTCGTAGAAATCTTGGCATTTTCACTGAACCAGATAATTAGACTCTGAATAGAACAGGGTCAGAATAATTAATACATCAAAACTAGATGAACTTTTTCTAATTATTTTTATTTAATCTCTATTATAATTATTGTTATACTCTGCTGAGCATGATTGCCTCATGTTCATAGATTTGAATGCTGTCTTATAGTTGCATCCTGGGACTTTGTGGAATATTAACAAACCGTGGCCTGGAGAAATTAGAATGGTGTCGTTTCATGATGGAATTCTAAATTGGAATTTTGCTATTTTTCTATGTAGTTGCACAAATTTTGCTTCACTATCATTTAAAAAATGAATTTAAAAACAAAGTCTTTTAGTTTATTTATTTTTAAATTAAAGGGGAACTTCTCCTGAAGTTAAAAGCAAGCTCTTAAACTGCACCTCCCTCCCCTTCTCTTCTGACTCTTGCAACATTTTTTTCAGATCTCATAATTTTTCCTTTTAATTAGATTTTTTTTCTGATTGCATAGTTTCTCCACAAGCTTTTGAAACATCAAAGTTAAGGCCAGGCTCCACCGACTGAATTCAAACAATCACTCAGAAGCATGGAGAATAAGGAGCGCTTCTGTAGTAAATGTTGATGTAATTGAAGGCATGTGAGAGATTTTAGTCTGCATCCCATTTTTTTTCTTTCTTTGAGAAGTGCAAGCATTAAATGTAACCACTACAAATGCCATCAGGGGGAGAGATTCAACAAGCCCTCTGACGTCAGGTCTGCTGGACAGGGCCTAGGAGTGGCTTTGATGACTTAAATATATTTTTCTATTCTCTATTATACAGCATTTGCTATGTCTAAGCAACAGACCACATGGAACACGAGGCTTGATTATAAAATCTTGCCCTTTGCTTAGGTGGTAATAGTTTATTAACTTGATGCAAAAGGCTGAATGTTCAATTTTGGTTAACTCTAGTAGCCCACCAGGGTTTTTTCTTCAATACTTATTTTATGTGCCATATATGTGCCCAGAAACTTGTCTAAAGTTTATACACAGTTCTTACACTGGCATAATAAATAGAAATAAGACATGTATTCACTTTTGGACTTTGAAATTCTCATTACACTTGACTATGGAGAGGCTTCTTTGAAAAGATCAGGGTTAAAAAAAGACCTATTGGCCTTTGCTTTCTAATACCTTCTGTTTACTATTATCTTTTCTCATCGTGGAGAGTAGGTGTTAAGCAGAAGAAATGGTCTGTAAAATGTATTTGGTTTTTTTCACTTCAAAAGGTAGTTTCATAAACAGTGTTTAACCCAACCCTCTTATATTAGATCATTGGATCTACTCACCAACTCTAATGAAATCTCTACTTTTTCTATCCCACACATCATCTCCATGGGAACAAAGAGAATATATTCCCTCAACATTCTCTAGCTCAAGTTTTGTTATTTTTTGAAAGCAAAACAACCTACTTTTCATCCCTCACCCACTGCTTGTCTTTAAACATGAATCCAGCCCTTGTCAGATTACTTTACAATGAGCAGAGATACCTAAAAAGATAAAGTGACCATCTTCCCTTTAAGGGATGCCCAAGATGACAACATTTTCTGCACCAAGAAGATCTGACTAATCTCTCTAGGATTTCATAACAGATAGTTGGTACTCTGGGAAAGGAACCTGGCCTCATTTCCAGAGCAACCCTCATTTGTTTAATGTCCTCACTGGTAGATCTCCATCACACACAGCCCAGCTCCCAGGTGAAGGAATGTGGACAGCTGGAACTGGGAAAAGGAATAATAAGGAGACAACGAACCCAGGCTGAGTTTCATGTTAATTACATGGCAGTCCAGACTCTGTATCATAAAATTATAGAATGGTTTGGCTTGGAAGTGACTTTCAAGACCGTCCCAACAGCCCTGCCATGAACAGAGGCACCATTCACTAGACCAGTCTGCTCTCAACCCTGTCCAATACGGCCTTGGACACTGCCAGGGATGGGGCTTCCTTGTTAGAGAACTTGTCCCAGTTCTCTAGCAGAGAGAACTGGGACAACGTGGTGCAGTTTGTCATTAGAACCTTGCAGGTTAATTAGGCAGATGCTGTTATCCAAGTGTACACGGCATGTTCTGTCATGGGAATCCCACTGGAATAGACTGGGTTGTGTTGAGGAACCACTTGCTAAAATCTTCCTCATTAATCACCTTAGGGAAGTCATTGTAATCGAGTTCTAATGTTTTCTTACAAATAAAAGACAGTATTTCCCATCTTTTGATCTGTTGTATGAGAAATAAAACAGTGAAGGCCCAGAGCTCACCTAAACAGAACAAAACCCACTAGAGATGGTGGCAGAGTCATGAGAGCATGATGGAGCCTTGTGAGGGCAACACTGAAAGGATAACATACAAAATTATCATAGATGAGTTATAACTTACATTATTTTGTTCATCTCTATACTTCCAAGCCTTCAATAGACCCAGTCCTGAAAGTGGTCATCTACATGGCTAATCTGCTGCAGTTAAATTATTTATCACAAGAGTATCTTCCTCTGATTCTGGAGGCTGAGAAAAATCAGTCTGCAAAGTCTATGAGCCCATGGCATGGTCCTTCCTCCAACTGGAAGGAATTCAGTCTTTCATATTGTTGCAAACAACCCTTTCCTCAAATAAAGCTGCATTTTCATCATTTTTGGGTGAACTAAAAAAAATAAAAAAAAGAAAAAAAAAGGTATGTTTAAACTTGCACAATTCTGCCCAGCAATGCATTTCCTTAGAGACTGCTCTCATTATTAAGTTGTACCCTAGGTCAGCTAATTTATGGTTGATATCAGTGAAAGGTCAGGCATCCTGGGTGTGGGAGGAGGGAAAAGTGAGTACGTGGAGGAGTTTGCAATCAGAAGGCTGCATTCAACTGCTGATGCAAATTAAGGAAAACATTTCAAAATCTAGATTAAGAGGAAACACATAAAAAGCCAAACCCAGAAAACTTCCCAAAGTTTATGGAGGACACTGATGTAGTCAAGTAACCCTTTTGTCTATCTCTCGTACACCTTTTCCATTCATTCTTCACATCATCAGGTTTTTCTTCCCATCATTTCACATCTCTTTTCTATTCCTCTTGACTTATGATATCAACACAGTTCTCTCACTCTTCTATTATTCTGTACGTGCAGCTCCTGATTTTATGGAGCAGATGAATTAACACTAAATTGTGTTCCTGTTAGAAGTTCCTAAAACTGCTAAAATATTAAGGTACTCACCTGCTGTCCCTACAATAAAAGTGCAAGATTTTACAGAGTGGGGTAACAGTATGATGCCTAAATACCACCTTAAGATGAAGTGAACTGCACCCCTAAAGGCCTTTATCTCCCCATCAACAGTCAGGAGGTTTTAAATAAGTCATTCACATGCAGAAGTTCATGAGGCATTCTCCTAAATTTAGATGACATGACTTCCCCACTGAGCTATGGCAGATTTAACATTTTCCCCAGTTACAAATTGTGCATACTTTCTGTCTGAGAGTGAGAGGTGAAAGCAGTGAGCAATTTTCTCTCGGTGACCATTTCCACTTCTGAGATGAGCTCATTTTCACAGTAGAGAAGTGTTTTATCTGCAGTTTCCAGAATGGTGTCCCAGAATTTTCTTTGAGGCATCAATTTGAGAGGTGCAGGAAGGTGATTCCTGCTGATTTAAAAAGATGGTGGATTACATCATTTTTCCTTAGCCTCCTTCCCACTCTCACATTAAAGGCTACCTCATAAATCCACTTCCTCAGCTTAGAATGTTTTGCATTTCCACACAGGATGCAAAAAGAAACGACCCAGTGTCTGTGCCTTCAGCCCAGATTTAGGCTCAGCTCCAAACATGAAGGATTCAAGGAAGGATCTCAGTTCCTCACAGTGGTACGCAGGTCAAAACTGAAACATTTTTCCAAAAAGAAAAATATTTCCAATGTACAGTTTTAAAATAAAGCCAGAAATTGATCGATTGGAATAATTTGTTAGAAGGCCTTCAGGATGATCAGGAGCTGATGCTTCTGCCCTGTGCAGGCACATTGAGGGAGGTGAGTATTACACTTTAAGATCTGAAAAATGTCTCAACAGGTTTGTTGAAACTCATAGCTGATATTCCCCCTAATTAACAGAAGAGTAAAACACCATCATAGCAAACTAAGATGTATAATGTTCATATATGATAAATTTTATTTGAGTTTTGGAGAGACAACACTGAACTTTCCTGATCAGAAATACAAATATCTGTTTGTGAATAGACACAAGTGAGACATCAGTAGCAAACAATAAAAACCTCAGCCATAAACATGGTACGGTGATGTCTGTAAGAGCAGCTGTTGCTTGAGCTCCCACCACTGCTACATGAAACTCTATGGGCATTGCTGTCTCTACACTGGTGTCTGCAGATAGCTGCTTGCCAGCTGCATGAAGATAAAAACTCAATAAATTTCAGATACATCACAGAAGTTGAACTGTTTATCCTCTTGCTGCCAAACTGAGCACATATTTGCAAACATACTGGCTGTACCACTGCACAGTTGAGAAGAAAAATGAAAAATCTTCATGCAGAACTGATGTTTAATTGGTGAGTCCACTCATTTGAACAGCAAGAAAAGGTTAAAGACAAGGAAGATGTTGGTAGTTCTTTCCTATATAGGCTATAGATGAAGCTGTTGAACTCAGCTCTTCCCTCTTGTGTTGCTCATGTGGGATGCACAGCAGACCCTGGCAAATTCCTGCTGTGGAGAAGGAATGCTGCTGCTGCTGCTGACATAGACCAGCACAGGCAGACATTTCAAAGGTCTGGTCTAGTGGAAGGTGTCCCTCTCCATGGCAGTGGGTGTTGGAATGACCTTTAAGGTCCTTTCCAACCCAAACCATTCCATGATTCTCTGATTCTCTGCTACAGAGTCTGGACAGTGGCTGGTGAGACACGTGAGGAGGTGACAGTGACACGCAAGCTCTCCTCTCCTGTCGTCTCACAATCTTAGAGCAACCCAAGTTCTGTGCCACCTTACACATAGGATGTAAGTTGCCAAGGCTCAGAAACCAAAAATCCATTCTGTGAGGGTCTCTGCCTACACTGCAAAGAGTAAGAACATGGGAAAAATCTGGGCAGTACTTATCCATTCTTTAAAAGATATTAAGTCTAATCTTGCTCTGGCAGACAGCAATGGAAAAGTTCTCAATAGCTTTGCTGGAAGAAAACCAGGTCCTCAACGCTGAAATTTTTTGTACTGAAGATCACAGTGACTGGAGGAGAGTTAAAAGTGCCAGTGACAAATGTAACCATTGCCATCCAGTGGTACCATGGGCTACTGCATATGGATGGAAAAACCTTCCTTGCACCACATCACAGAAAAACACATCTTACCCTGGAACCAGACTTCCACAGCACACATGTGTCACCTCAAGGGTCTAAGAGAGCTGAAATATTGCTCAGGACTTGAATGAGGCATCTACATAGGGCTGGGTTGAAGATTCTGACTTTTTTGTCATCCATGGAAAAAATAAGATATGGCAATCAGATTTGCTCCTTCTGCTCTCCTGCTGCAGAAATAAATGTGCCTTTTATGCCTCGACTGCAATTGTATGCAAGAAATCCCACTTCTATCTTTAGGCTATTAGAAAAATAAGAACATGTAGTGAGTGCATATAATTGATCTGAACTTTTCTTTCAAGTTAACAGAAAGCTCAATAATTCCAATAATGAGTTCAAACAATCCCAATTTAATCATTCTCATACAAAGCTTTCTCCCTTTCCTGCCTCTCCTTCCACAGACAAAAGTGAAGTGATTAATATATTTTAGTGCTTTTATGAAGAATCCAAGTCCTTGCCCATTATTGAACAAATCTCCACTTAGGAAAAGGAACACAAATAGACACGGGGAAAAAATTATTTCCTATTGTAGGACCAGAAAAAGCTGAATATGAAATAAGGGGGGGAGCAGGCTACAATGAGACAATTAAAAGTTATGACTAAATCAGGAGGATGCTGGATAAAGTAGCTGGCTGTGGTGTGTTTTGTATAGTGTAAGTGATCAAATTGTGAGCTGGAAATTGCTTCCTGGAGAAAACATTTAGTCATTAGCAGTTTGATTTCCCTCTTGCTGACTAGTTTTGTGACCATAAACCCTCTGTATATCTGATAAATCAGCATATTTCATACCATTTTCCTACCATTACACATCCTAAACAAAGCTGACACCACTGCAAAGTTACAAAACAAGTGACATGAGACAATGAATAAGGTTAACACGTCTCAATCAGGGATGAATTTGACCCTCTGGGCTATGTCATATTTATAGGATTTACAGTCGGCATCAGATTCTCTGGTGCACTTTGTTTGCTTTGTGGCAAGGAGGCAGAGCAGCTGTGGAACATCCAGATCGGTTAAGATGGAATTGTTTTGTTCATGAATTTGACCCCAGATACCATATGGACTGGGAAGCTCATTTGATTTTAGCAGCACTGCTGTCATAGTGTCTTTCCAAATGATGCAGCATCAGATGTTTAGGAGCTGCATTTACCTCCTAATCATGTATTTGGAATGACTGAAGTTTTTATAGCATCAAAATATAAATTTTAGACAGGGTTCAGGTTCCATTTCTGGTAGAGCTACAAAATTTTTCAGTTGCCTGAGAAAAAGCAAATTAACAATAACAATAAACTCCTGCAGAAGAAAGCTGAATCTCATTGAAATCTGAACAATCTTCTTAAGGTTTGTCCATTTTCCCCAGACATTACTAGGGAATTTGGTGTAACACCTGCTAATTCTGCTACTAAATGCCTTAAATGAGGTGTGATTCTGGGTCTGAGCTTCAGTGACATGAGAGATTTCTGTATCAACTCTGAGGAGTGAGAGCACCTCCAGCTTGATAACACACACACCATGCTTGCCAGACAAACACTGTATTCTGGATGTAATAATCAGGATCAGCATGGTGTTAGAGAAATATTTCAAGGCCTTTATGATGGTTTTATAAACACTTACCTGTGTGAGAAATTATGGTAGTTTAAATATTTAGAAAACATTTTAGTTCTCAGCTATTCTTGTTTTAGAGGCTTGGTTTTGATACACATCCAGTCCACCTTCTGTGGCATTCAAAGCCAGGTAGGTTTTCTTTGGTTTGTTCTTGAGAAAAAAAATTGGACATTTAATGTCTCCCCAAAAAAAGATATTAAACACTATGAAGAAATGGGAAAAATTATTCTGGTGAATGTGAAAAAACTGAGCACCTTTGAGTCCAATACTACCTCACCCCTCTTTGCTATGACCAATAAGGTTTGTCCACTGGCAACATTTTGCAGAAACCATAAGAGAAACTAATTGGTACACAGAATTCCTTTGGAAAAAAGTTAGATGCTCTGGGATGTTCAACAGACTATCCCAAATATTGTCTTTTCTTTTCAGACCAGGTGCATCTCAACTTGATTTCTCTAATAAAAAGTTGCATATGCACACCTGTCTGTTAGAAAACAGAATGTTCTATGGCAATTATTTACCTCCCTGTAGGCAAAGGGTGAGATTGAGAATGAATTACAGGCAACACATTAATTACACATACATTGCACAATTGGAAGTGAAAGAAATTTAAGAAACTACACTGAATATGAGAAATAGTCTAAATGTGTTCTACAGATCAACTGATAGAAAGGGAGATTGAGCTGATAAATTACAGACTTAAAAAATACCAGGTCAATACTAGCTGCAACATGGTGAACCAAGTATTTTGAATAACCTCTGGGATAGTTTCTGCTTATGACTAATACCATTACCAAAATTCCCTAGAGGAATTTTGACAGGACTCTGTGCAACTAGGAAGATATAAATATTATCCATATTTTGTCATGTCTGCTAACACTGCCATAGTTCAACTAGACAATGAATTTTAAATTGTGTTGATGTAATGAAATCAATATCAAATTTGTATCATGGATAGGAGGAACAAAAATGTCATTTTGTAAGATATTTTAAAATATTTCAGTACGTTATGCACATCCTATGTTGGTGCAGCACACAGAGTTGGTTTTTGCCTTTTTTCCCCAGAGAAGATCATGATGAGGTCGTGGTTTGTCCCCAGGTCATAAAATACTTCATCAAAGAGCTTTGTGCTAATGGCAGGTATAGGACATCTTCATCTGAGTCATTTGGGTCCTAGATCAATCAGATAGGTATGATTAGTTTCCTGTAATTCACAACAGTGAAGACTGAGAATAGGGGAATTTAGCAATTTTCACTTTGAATGTCCATTTATTTTTATGTATAGATTACATTTGGGTTTAAATTTTGGAATAATCCCTTTTTGTCTTTCAAAGGAAATTGAAGCTTAAAACTCCATGCACCATAATTGCAATGGAAATGAACACACAGGAAAATAAAGCAGTAGACCTCAGAATAACTCTATTCCAGTCTTGCTAACTTTATCAGATCCTTTACTTTTGTGAATCCTGATTTGCAGAAGCACACAAGGAGGTGGAAATTTGAATTTCCATTAAAATAAATAAAAAGACAGAAACACAAGTCTCTCATCCTTGTGGTTTTGTTACAAGTTTAAAAATATGTCACAGATAATATAATCCTGTATTAGCTGTTGATGACTTCAGATATGGTGAAGTTTGCAAAAAAATATCAGTTCATTGTGAGCCACATTTGAATCGGCTGAAAATACACCTGTAGAGAAGGGAAAAGGCATGGAAAATGAAACAAAATTGAGCATATGCCCAAGTCTTGATTTGTCAGCCCATCTTAGGGGTTTTAGGATTTAATTTGTATTTATACATGCTGCTTTCTGCAATGCCTGACATTCTGATTATAAAATGTGGCCAAGGACAATAGAAAGTGAATAGACATGGGAATGAATATGCATATTATTGGCCAGGTTATGTTTCTATTTGGAAATATTGGTGGAATATATGAAATGCCTCACATAAATGTTCTTGCATCATTCCAAGATTGTTTGACCTGAAGTATTTTTACATATGGAGCCATGTATGAATATATATGTGTTGGATGGGAAGTGCTATATGGATTTTATGGCACTAGACCAAGCATCAGAGGCTTCACTTTCTATTTTGGATATGCCACCTATAACAGCATTCCTGGAGAAGGAATGCAACTCCTCTGTGCTCACATGGAGTTGTAAGGGAATGGTAGAATCACCATCCCTGGAAGTGTTCAAAACCCCTGTGGATCTGGAGCTTCTGGACATGGCTCAGGGCTGGACCTGGCAGTGTTGTGTTAATGCTTGGACTTGATGATCCAAGGGGTTTTTTAAAGTTGTAATGATTCCATGATTTTATCCATTCTTGTGGCTTTATCATGAGCCTTTGCAGAGGACTCTTTTAGTTGGCATCTCCCTTATGGAACCACAATGACAATTTTCTAAGACATGTAAAGAGTATTTCTTTCTTTAGGTACAAGGAAGCCAAGGAATGAAAAATCTATTTTTAATTATTTTTTTTTCCCCTTGAATTCCCCACTGGGAAAGGAATATAGAGCTTCCAGTAATTGATATTTTGTGTTACACATAATGTTACTGCAGCTGAAGTTTTTACTGACACCAGAGACTACTTATAACGCCACCAAGTCTGAACATACACAGCAATTTCTGACTGTGCAATGTTTCTTCTGAAGCTTTTGATCTCACCTTAGTTTTAAAACATACTCTCCACAACCTAATTCAGAAAGCTGGTCAAGCACTTAATGTTGTTACCAATACAGTTTTCCAGACTGAAGACAGAGATATGTTAAACAGGTCAATGAACTGATGCTTAATGAATCTGCCACCAAAATCCTCAGCTAGATAGAAACAAAGATTTTAGAGCAAAAAGAACCATAAGGTGAGGCAACTTCACTTCCTTTAAAACAAGAACTATCATATTTCATCTAGTTGCTTATGTAACAAATCCAAATGTTCAATTAACAAGGACTTAGTAAGGGGACAATTGACTATCACTACCCTTTAAAGAGTTGTGTGATATTCTCAGATATCTGATTTTTAACATCTTTTTATGCTGTGGAGAATTAATTGAAACTCTTCCCAAAAGTCAATCTCATTTATCACAGACTCTCCCACACTTGACCATTAGCAGTCTTGCTGACTCATTTTCAAGTTATCTGCCTCTTTTATGTATTATTTTTATTTATTTATTTTTTCAAATCCCTCTACTACTTCTGGCCTTCTTTGGTAAGTTTTATGACTCTCCACTTCTGTGTACTGACATTTTCTAATCCTTCCTCCCTTCACTTCCTCCAGTTCACCCCCATCTATCTTTCATAGTCCCAATCTGCCACTTTATCTTCCTTGTGAAATCTGGGAACTAAAGGAAAAGAAGGAAATCAGAACTAATGTGTGGGCTGCAGATGGGACAGAAATCATTATCTTACTTTGCTTTCAAACTTCTTCTAATGATGCCTTAGGAGAGGCTTAACCATCTCAATACTTGTCCATTTTTGAGTCTCTAGTCCAAATGTAAAGGCCTACTATGAGAAGGAGCAGGGGTTCTTAGAGAATTTGGACAATTAAAAAAAACCTTAATTTATGGAGCCACTGTGATATGGAAAACAGTGGTGCAAAATCCTGGATAATGTAACACAGGAAAGGAAGGAAACTGGGAGAAGAGTTTAAAAGCATATTGGAAACTGAGGTGTACTCTATTCCTGGACTTGAGTTCAAAAGAAACTGTGCTTCTTAATTCTCTAAGAGCCCTTGGAAACTTTGTCACCTTATCCTATTGAAATTCTAGTTTGAAAGGAAATTAGGAAGCTTTTCAAATTAAATTTTGGCTAGGATACAATTACTCATAAAATACGAGCACTGAAAAAAGCTATATTCTTTGTTTATTTATCCAAACAGTACAGTCCTGTCAAAACCACAAGTTGACGTCCACAGTCCAGTTCTTTGAAGCCACAACATTTATTTTTCACCAATCCAAGCAGTAACTGTCTGTAAAAAGTGAGGGGGTGAGTTAGGGGTTTCTTGCTGAACTTTAGTGTCCACAAGGATGATCCCCACCTCCTGAATGGAGGCCTGAGCTCTGAACCTGCTCTCTGGGGCAGCTGAATTCAAATCAGGGCACAATCAGCAGCTTAGGCCAGGTCCTCACAGAAAACCTCACAACATCTTGTCCACAGGGATGTTTCCCATTGCTGCTGTTTAGGTGTTTATCTGCTGGAAGGATCTGGCTATGTTAAACAGCACCATGCACAGATTTCCTAACACTGGGATCAAGTCAGGACCCCAAAGCAGTGGAACTGCATTGCCATGAAATGCCACCAGAGGAACAGGTTAACTAGCCCAGGAACTAGCCACAGCCATGTAATCCTACCACTTGTGGGACCCAATCTGGGTTGTCAGGCCTGCTCCTTCACAAGTAATTTGGATACCTCTAAAAGCCCTTCAGAGCAGAGTTATCTGAAAAGCTTGATGGCAGGGGACAGCATTCTTAATTCTGGCCACCAGTATTCCTGAGATCAGTGAAGAAAGCCAGAAACCCTAGAGGAAACTGAACCCATCATGAGATGGTATTGAACAGAAATGGGAATTATCTTATTCTGGAAATGCCTATCTCTTTCTGTTGACTATAGGGCATCCAAGATAATTATCTGAGACCAAACAATAGTCAGACAAAGTTAAGAGAGGTCAGTGTCTCTTCCAAGGTAGATATTAAAGCTGCAAAACACTGTTTTTTTCTTTCCTAGCTCATTGCACTTGCTGAACCTGTATAAGCCATTCCAGCAAAAAGTCAATTTTGCCAGTATAAGCAGTGTCCTCATAAAGAAAGTGTTGTTTGTACAGCTCTCCCTATAAAGCTGTTGAGTCTAGATGAAACTTCATTTGTTTTATTTTGGTTTTCAGCCTTCTGTATGGATTTTACTTTTATCATAAACAAACTGGAGATGTTGCTACATTCTATGAGTTTGCAATGGGTTGGTTTAAGTGGTATCAAGGCATGTAATCACCTTGACAACAGAAGCCAAACATACATGTTTAACAAAGCAGTATACAGCAAGTATTTCCTATATTAATCTCCCCAAATTCAGCAGCTGGGTTATTTTCCCTAATTCCAGCTTCTCAGTTTAGTTTGTTCTTGAGCTTTCAAGCTTATGATCTTTGAGTGTCTCCTACCTCTGAAGGGGAGGGAAGGTATTCAATCATGTCCCTTCAGTGCTTAATCACAACTTTAATATGGTTTCCTTCCTGGTTGGTCGTGGCACATATTGAATTAGGAAGCAATCCTGTCCCAGATCCACAAACATACTGCCAACCTTATTTCCTCTACTTAATGTAATCCAGTCTAGGCCTGGATAATTGTAGGCTTTTGCTACTCCCACCATGCCCTTTTCACATGCTTCTTATATGTACAGTCTATAAGTCACTTCTTAACCCAGTTGTTCTCTCAAAACAGGTGGTCTATATTATGTTCCTTTGGGGTCTGACTCTGCTTTCATTTACCTCATCATAAATCAGGAGTAGCTGTACCAAACTGAATGGTATTAGGTCAGTGTAAAAGAAAGAAGAAAATTTAACATTATTTCCTGCTACTGTTCTTCTGTGGGAGAGGGACTCAAAAGGAGCTGTTATTATGTGGTATAACCTTTAATTACACTTTTATGTTCCTTTTGGGACCCTTCATTTTATAAATTGTCTCCTCCCCTCAGTGAACCAATTTTGTATGACTGAAAGGTCTGTTCAGCAGTAGAAGCTGTGTCTGTCTGCTACTGGAGCATGTCTGTGGGGTTCAGGAGCCCCACTCCTACCTGCTGCATAGTAAAGTTGAAGCACAGTCATCTTTCTATTATTTAATGTCTACAGTCCTTCCTCTTTCCATTTTTAAGAAATGAAGAATATGATTGCCAGAGACAGAAAATTGTAGCAATTGAGTACATCACTGAGCCTGACATTGATTTTAATGGGTCCAAGATTTAGCCATCAACACTTATTACAGAGCTAGGAATCACCTCATTGAACCAGGTCCAGTCTTGTATCCAGTCTCTTCACACTTTAATTTCCTGTACTAGCCATAATCTGGAAGAGGGGATATTTGGTGGTATTTAAAAGAAAGGCAGAGTTTAAAAAAAAAAGAAATTTACCCAGACTCTCTATATTTCCTCCAGTTCCATTTTTCATGTTATCTGGTTGATCCATCCTTTCATTCAGCAATGGAAGCCCCACATCAATCTGTACTGCTGTGTGGTAAAACAAACAGGACTGAATAACATCTGGAACATTTTTTTTCCCACTGGCAGTTGCTCAGAACAGAATCAGAATACATTTTTCTGAAGTTTAGAGTGTGTGGATAATGAGGAAATTGTAAATGACAGACTCTAAACAGCATGATGATTTTTTTTTCTTTTCTAAATTTTAATAAGGTAATTAAATCAGTATCAGGTTGGAGTGGAGTAAAGGGAGGTAGAAATCAGTTCATTGGAAAAAACCCTCAGATTAGTGTGAGAACTGTTAGATTTCCACTTAACTTTATTTCTTTTTCTTTCTGATTTGTGACACCTAAGAAAAAGCATTTTCATAAATGCTTCTTTTTTTTCCCAAGAATTACAAAGAATGTTACTCTGAATGCATCATTTCAGATTTGATTCAAGATTCTGTAACATCTCTGTGTTTCTCTGCCCAAAATGGAGACTATCTTTCATTCTGAAGAGCTGTTGCTACTTAATATCTAGCAAATCACAGCTTCAAAACTGAAGCACCCTAAGTAAGAGAGCATTTTATCATCAAAACTACAAAGAAAATAAAAAGGCTGAAAAAATGTTCATACTATGATGTATCAAGTCTAACTTTTGTTTCATCAAACACAGAATTGTGTTTTCTGTCCTCCAAAGCAAATTTTTTATTCACATCACTGCTAAACACCACTTTAGGTCATGTCTTGGTCCTGCTAGGATTTCTCATCTAAACCCTGTCTGTTCTCCAGGGAATGAAGTATTTTAAGTGTTCTTTTACCATCTTTGGAATAAATTTGCATAACATGGGACTGACCATGACATTGTTTAAAAAAGTATGGTGGCATCATTCTTTTTCTCAAAAAAGTGTCTCAGGAATTAAGCTCATTTCAAGAAATGCTTGACTTTGTATAAAAGACTGTTCATATAATCCCTCTCTCAAAAATTATTTAACTTCCAGATGACAGATTCCATCAATTCAGGCTCCTTTTGAGATGGTTTAGCCACATAAGAAATTGTTGAGGGGCTCCAGAGTCATCAGGACACCTTTATGAGGAGGTGGATAAAATTCTGAGTCTTGCTTCAGCAGCTAGACATCCTTTTTTTTACTACCTAACTAATGGGAAGAAAAACCATTTCTTCTTCTTCTCCTCTTTGAAGGAAATATTAACTTTCTTCCAACTATTTAACCAACTATTATTAAGCCAAAACAGTCTATGTGTGTGTGTTTGAACCCACTGACACAGGAGAAGGAACTGGACCAGTACCTCCTATGTTGCATATGTGCATTTTTAAAAATTGCTTTCTTCTATGGAAAAACAAATGAATTTTTGAGCACAAAATATAGCTGCATCTCAAAAAAATTTCAAACCCAAATCTACCCATGAGAGAAATAGTTTAAGCAGTAAAGACCAGCACAGGGTTTATGGCTGTGACTCCCACCTGGAAATAGGACACATTTGCTTCAGACATGATGTGGATATGTACACATTTCTACCTTAATTAGGTGTAGTGTCTTTGAATGCTCTGAACTTTGACAATATATAAGCATGTACATGTACAAATACATATTTTGGTTTTGAGACATGAAACTGTACCCTTGGATGGCCATTATAATGTTTGACTATTTAGTCTCAGCAGTGATATCCAGAGCAAAACCCAGTTCCTGAACGGGTGCAATGATTAAAGATGAAGTCAGTATCTGCATCTCTCACCTCCCTTATTCTCACTTGCAACATGAAGGAGAATATTTTGTTTACCCACCACCATTACTCATAATTAGGGAGAAACACCCTTGTGAGACCAGGAGGGCTGATTCCCATCTCACTTGTCCCAGTTCAGCACCATTTCAGACTGGGAGGGCTGCACCCAGTCAAACTGGTACACGGGAGGCAAAAGCTGTCTTTGGCTGAGCTGGAGGAACCCCAGAGGACCCCCATGACAAACATCTCTTGTGCACATAAATAGCAGCAGACTTGGACAGCTCACCCACCTCTTTCAAGCCCTCCCAGTGGTGTGGGTTTTGTGGGTGAGATGTTCAGCTTTAGGCTCATGAACACATTGGTTTCATCAGGGTATGAGTCTGAAAACAAGGACATGAAAAGGAGTGGGCAAGATGGTTGGGCGTGAGCCACCCCAGAAGTCCAGGCAGGTTGTGCCGCCCGGCACACTGCTCTGCTTGGCTTGGGTTAACTTGGGAGCGAGGTGTGATGTGAGTCAGCCCCAGGACTTGTCCAAACAGTTCCAAAAGCCTACAAGAAACATTTCTGAGGTGGGACTGGCTCACAATGGGAGTGGGAGAGTTGGAAGGGAAGCATGTACGTTGTACGCGCGGGTGGCAGTCACGCAAAACCTTAACTTCTCACCGGGCAGTGACCTTAGTATGTTTTCATGTTTATCTAAAAAGATAAAAGGTATGTGCTTGCTCAGGAATGAAAACATGGGGAACATTCAAACAGAGGAAAGCAGAAACAGCAGTTTAAGAGGCAGGGAAATGTAAACCAGCACTGAGAAACATTTGACTTTTCCTCTTTTTTTTCACTAAAGAGGTCATGGCTGCATCACATTGAAGCAGATAGGAATGACTGAGCAGAAGGTTTTGATAATGTAGAGCAGACCTCTTCTAGGGATACCTCTTGCTGTCAGAATTTGTAAGATCCTAAAGCTAACAATACAAATATGACCAGAGTGAACGTTTTCAGATTTTTCTAATTGTAAAGGAGGCACTGAGTTCAGGATTTCTCAAATGAAAGAGGCTAAAAAAGAGCCAGAGCTTCTGAATGTGCCTTGTCTTTTGCATAATGCCTAGGAAAGACCATGTATTTCTTTTCTCTTAGAATTTTTCAGCTGTTTCAGCATCTTTACCAAACACCAGGTAAAACCATGTTAGTAAATACTTTCAGGACAACATAAAATAAATTAAATTAAGGCTTAAAACTGTTGTGAGGGAGTGTTTTGTTTAAAAACATGAAGGCAGATTCTGAGTGGATACAGATTCAAGTCGCTCCAGTGAAAAACAACAATTTACATGGCATGGATTGAGCCTGTGATGTTTCTGAGGTATTGCCTTTATACATATCTGATTTGATAGAACTGCTAGCAAAGCAGACTCCCTGTGTACAGACACAGACTCAAACAAAGGTTCTGATCCTTATCTGGCACCAGTTTCACACTGGTGCAATCCCAGCACTACCAGCCATTTTTCTCTGGATCTACTCTTGCTGCTCAGACTTGTGTCAGCCCTGGGCCCAGTATCCCTGTGCAAACCAGGAGAGAGAAAAATAGCAAAGAGCAGGGAAAAGGATCAATTTTTCATTTGACACCAAGTGAATCATGACTTCCTTGTGGGATGTGGTACCTTTTCCCACTCTTGGCTCCATTTCCCATAATGCCCTTGACCTCGGAGGTCACCTGTCATTGGAAGATGAAGCTCTGAATAAACAGAGAAGACCCTGTGGTGTCTCTTATCTCTCGGTTTTGCCTCAAATCTCCGGGCGGAGTTTTAAATTATTCATCCACTGGTGCTCTCTGCGAGTTACACGTCTCCGTCACCTGCCCCCCCTTTGCTTGCCCATTTGTGAGTGAAGGCGGTATCCTTGGGAACCTTATCAGAGATCACCGATTCAGGCTCCAGAAATGAAATAAAAGAGGAAATTGGCTGTATTAGCATAAGAGGAGTCAGCCTGGAGTTGAATACACACATCACCCAGAAGCACCACTGGCTTCTCTTATCAGTAACGTCTGATCACCACTTCTTTATACACACAGGCACACAGGCACACATGCACCACACACATGCACACACACACACACACACACTCCCCTCTTTAATTCCACCCAGCCCATTCCTTTGTTCCAGCTCACATGAGGGAACACACAGAATAAGGTCAGATGGCATGAGTTTCCTGAAGCAGTTTCCAACACACCCAAGTTCTCCTAGGTAAAACCAGCAGATAACAGCATAAACAAAAATTTATTTATTTACTTGTTTTGTTAGCAGAAATGATGATAATCCTGTAGCCTCAGCTGGAGGGGAAAAAACGTCAGGATAAAGATTTTAGATAGAGGGGTTCTGTTATTAGTTCAAGTATGACTCCTAGACCAATCTCGCTGTTTATCTCTCCAGTGTCTCAATGATAATGCATAGCCATGGTTTATGAGTTTTAATTAAAAATATAAAAATCTGATATCCATATAACATAATTGGACATGTTTTTGAAAATTAATGCAGCAAATAATTTTGGAATTTAGAGGTGCAGATTTGTGTAATTGAAACAAATTATTTTCCTGTGCTTCTTTTTTACATGGAGACATTATCTCTGATGCTACTTTTGTGGGAAACACTACACATTGCTCCTTCTCAATCAGAAAACTGCCCCTGTTGCTATTGAATCTGGTAAGTGGAGAAAAAAATATAACAGAGGGAATTTACACTACAGAAAGAGGAAAACATGCCCTGTGAGATCAACTTTGCTCACATTTTAGGATGATTTTTCTCCATCTTGTGAAAAATAGCAGAAATTAATTTCCTTCTTTTGAGAGCTGTTATTTTATTAATATCCAAATTTGGTAATTTCCATGCAGGGTTTTACTCATGGCAATATCACCATATCTCTACAGAATGAGGTTCCTTTGTTCTCTAATGAAAATTACCAACATCACACAGTAAACATGCACTGGCTTTGCATATTCTAAATGGTGGGCTAAAATCTATGGCCCTTAATTAAGCAGAGTTTTAACTGAAATGAAAACTAAATAAAAAAATAAAAAATAAAAAAAAAATCCCAAAGATATTCCTTCATTTTGAATGATGGAAACAAGATGAAATCTGGAGGGCTTTGATTTTTGGGTCAAAAAATGTAAAAGAAAGCAGCTCCAATTTTCCTCTCAATGTTGTTTTTTATATTGGAGTTAGTACTTTGTACATATAATAATAATGATAATGATGATGATGAAAATAATAACAATAACAACAACAGAACAACAACAATAATAATTATTATTATTATTTCTACTGGCTTCATTCATGTTACCATGGATAAAAGATAAGATGATTGCTCAATAGTTATTCAAACAGAGCTATGAATTTCTAGGATATATATATTTATAATATATATATATTATTTGTTTAATTTCCCTTTTGATCTCTGCAGAGTCCTCTCCATGTCCTTGCCATCCAGAGTAACATCTATGCTTATGGGGCCTTGATGATGTTCAGAGGAAGGGATTGTTGTGTCATAGAGAACCGACCTTAATTGGATTTGAGTGGGAGGCATGGTATATTAGTTTGTAACCATTTGCAGGCCTGATGCCAAATTATTCCACAAAATTACTCTGGATCTACTGAAGTTGTTGTGAAAACAGCCCTTGACCTCAGAAAAGCTGAGCATACACCCTTCGTACCCACCTCTCTGCTCCTGCAGTACTCATCAGTGTAGGAGGCCATGGTATCACAAGAGGGTAGCTGGAAGGAAGATGAGGGTGATAAAAACAGCAGGGTTCACTTTTAGCTGTAACATTCTTCTTCAGTTCCTTATTTATATGTAAGTTGTGTTAATCTGACCAAGAGAAGAACATCTGTTTTGCAACATCAACGGCAGAAAATGAGGAGCGTCATTTCAACTTCTATTTGTGTCACATCTGGAGGTTGAAAAGGAAGACCTGTGCATTAATTAAGAGTTTTTTACAAGTGATAAAAATTAAAGCAGCAAGGAGAGCTGAAAACATAGTGACTTCTGTGAAACAAGATTAAACTTGTTCATTGACTAATTCAGCCCATCCAGCTGAATGGAGCTGCTGTAAAATGGAGCCTCACATAGAGTCGATGGAGCTTTATCTCAGTTGGGTCAACCACACCTTGATTATGTGTGAAACTGGGAAATAAATGGTCTTCACTGCTGTTTCAGTACACAGGGTAGGATGAGAATTAACCAGAGATCTTAAAGTATGAAGGTAACTTGTAAAGGTGTGAAGTGACTAGACAATAGACACTGGTCTTTCCACAGTCATCAAGACCAGTGTTTCACCATCAGACTTAGTGAGAACAAGATTTAATCTTTCTAGATAATCCTGAAGTCAATTGGAGCTTCCTGGATAAGAAATACATCATGCAAACTTTCTAGTCTTTCTTCCTGGTAGTTATGGCATTGATTAACATTCTTCTATACACGGTCTCATAGACAAGGAAGACTGGAGAAAATCACCATTTCTGTTTGACTTGGTGTTGCAGCATCATATAGAGGAGTTTCCAACCCCTGTCATGGAGATGGGCTCTGGTCAAGATATAATATACTAAAGAATTCAGATTCTAAATAAATTTGACTTATTAACTATAATTTTAATAAAAATATTTACAGACCTGCATATAATGCTTGTGAATTTAATTAAAAAGAACTCCATTTCATGTGAAATAGGTGAGGGGTTGATGTTTCTTTCTTTAAAGACACCATCCCTTTTAACCCATTAGGATGCCAAATTTTAATTTGTTCCAAGGTTTCTGATTCTCTAAACACGTTTGTTACACACAAGCACTTCTTTCTGTAGAAAACTGTGGTCTTTAAGAACAGAAGTACCATATCCTCTGGAGCTCCAAGGTACTACAGATTCTAAGGCAGCTACATCAAACAAACTACTCTGTACTCATCATGCCTGAGGCAACTCTTTCTTCTCCAAGCCTCTGACCTCTCTGTAAATCCAGGTAGTTTCCATGCACTGGTTCTATATAACCCACGTGGTCAAGCTTCCTTTCTTTTCCCAACCAGCACAACAAGCAATATATTTATTTCTTTCTTGAACAAAAGTTGATATGTTTACACAATGCCACATGAGTTTGGGACTCAGGGACATGTGCCTAAAGATAAGCAGTAAGTCAGCTCTGAAAAAGGCTCCACAAAGTGTTCCTGAGTCAGTCTGCAGCTCTTCTGTGAGTCACTGCAGTGTATTCCCACTTACTGGCTAAGAGGCAATTGCTTGTCTGAGCAAAATGGATGGCAGCCTGGAGGGGCAGAAAGCTGCAATATTCCCTTTTCTGCAATAAATGCATTGTCACAAGTTGGCTGCCTGGTATTTACCTCACAGAGAAATGACCCCTTATTTAAAGAACTGAGACACAGCTTCCTTAATCCCAGGTTTTGGAAGCTGAAGTTTGTAAAGGAAAACAAATCTGCACGTGTCTGCAGCTCATTAATTCATTACGTCATCTGACTGATAACAAACCTCAGTCTACAGGAGTTCTTAATTTTGAACAATTGCTGTCTTTTGAATCCTTCCCCACCTCTCAAATATACCTTTGAGAAATTTAATTAAATTTTAATTAAAATTTGCAGGAATTTAACTTTTACATTTTGAATCTACAAGTCTCAAAGCAATGGGCAGTCAGGGTTTGCATTTGTCTGATGATGACCCATCTTTTTATATGTGTAAAAATGCCAAAGTATCTTTTTTTGTCTTCTGCTAAAAAATCAATTAACAAATGCATGCCATTTGTTATTTATGTAAGACAGTGTTATATTATGCCTGTTTTATGTGCAAGTGAGCAGAACCACAGAAGATGTTTTGGAACTTGGTCAAAGCTATGCTCTTTATTCAGTGCTAAACCTCAGAATTCCAGTCTGGATACCATTCCCATCATCAGCTGGCTTTTGCATTTTGATAGTGTCAGGGGATAGTATCTAAGAGCTCTCCTTTTCCATGGGGACCAAGATCTGAATCTATGCTATCTATGAATCACAGAGCAGATACATGGATGCAGAACAAAGAATGTCTGTGGAGCTCTCCAGAGATGATCATCTTTGTATTTCTATTTCCTAATAAAGGCTTAAATTATTTCCTTTTGCACTGAAGAAACAGATGCCCCATTTCTTATCTGGAAGAGGAGACCAAAAGAACATCAATACATTAGTACTGGAAAGGCCCACACATTTTTATGTAACCATTACATTTCTGGGAAAAACTGTTTTATAATTCAAGCTGCACAAGGTGCATCCGGGCTCTGTTTACATGTACCAAAACCTGTCCCAGTTCTTTTCCTTTTCCTGATTCTGAAGTTACAAACAGAGTATTTATGCTCCCTCTCCATCAATTAAAAGCCTGTATTCATATGAACAACTGTTATATTTTATAGGGAACTTTGAGCTCCCAAATTGCATTTCAAGAAACTTTAAGGGAGAGTACTATAAAAGATGTTTTGGAAACAAGGCTCCATTTATGCATACAAATTTGGAAAACCAACATTTACTTGGGAGGCAAAACATTCAACATTCAATGTAGAAACCATATTCAAAAGACCCAAGAATAAAGAAGCTTTTCTCCTGGAGTCCTCTATGTTGCATTTTGGATGGTGGTGAATTTCAGGTGTAAACAAACTGGAAAGGATAAATAAATGTAGGAAACACACTGCTCATGTCCAAACTAGTCATGGAAATTAGTTCTATATGTGGCCTTGTTTTTTCACTAAGAAATGCAATAGGAGAAAGGATATTGCAAGTTTTTCTGTATTCACATTTTATTTAGGCTAGGATTTCCTTGTCATGTGCTGAACTGGGATCTCACAGCCCTGGTTGCAGGGAGAGTGCAGGCATTGAATGAATTGGTCTGAGTTTAGAAATGCACCTCCAGCTATCTCACATGGCCAGAACCTGGTGGGGAAAAAGCCTAAAAAGTTCACTACACTAGTGTTAGAAATCTGACAACTTGGTAATGTAATAAAATGAACAAAAAGGACACTAATTTTTAGCATTCTGACTTTTCACATTTCCCAAACCTGTCAACAATAAACCATAATTTATGTACAGACTTATCAGAGCCTTAGGTGGAACCTTCTCTGCCTTCCTGAGTATCATCCCAGGATGCCTCCACAGATATCAAAAACAAGCTTGGATTGGGATATCCTCTAACTGCTGGGGTGTCTTCTTTAGGGAAATTCAAGTGTATTTTCACTGCTTATGTGGCTTTTTTGGTTTTGTTTTTTTTTTAAACACCAGTGGTGATCACCTGAGAGCATGGAACTAATGAGTTCTCCATTTGCATAGAATGGGCATTAGGGAAAGCAATCATAATTCATATAAAACTGTAACTGTCCACTGCACTTTTAGATGAAGGTTATTCTCACACTGGTAGGAAACATAATTTTTTTAAAGGAGTTTTGCTAAATGCTCTGAGCTGTCTCTGAAGAACACCAGTTTTCTACACACACTGTATGGAGAACCATAAGGAGAAGCAGACAAGTAAATCTGGCCAGGTGAGTTTGCATTCCTCCAGTAGACTGCTTTACCTTGGAGTCTCCCTCTCTGGAGACATTCCAAACCCACCTGGACACATTCCTGTGTCACCAGGTGACCCTGCCTTGGCTGGGGGGACTGGATCATCCCCAAACACCCCTTCCAACCCCAGCTATTCTGTGATTCTCTAACTGGGTACTTCAAGCTGAGATGTTGTGAATGTGTCCTTTTGGTAGCAGAGCAGGTGCCAAGTTGACAGAACCTTCTTTTGTATGTATTTCAACACACAGATTGGCATTCCACACAATATGGAGAATTTTTCATTTTCTCATGCTCTAATCAGCAACTAGTAGGCATCTGAATTTTGATAAATTTATGGACAAAAAGATTAATTTTTCTTCTGGTATAATAAACTAAAAATCCCAACTATTTTTTTAACAAAAAGGTTGTTTTTTTTAAAAAAAAAACGAAAAATGAAATAAACACAGGGTTTAACTTCTAAAATACAAATGTATCTGCTTAAACTATTAAATGTATAATACACTGGCTAGGACCTTACAACCAAATCAGTGGAGTGTGCTACTGATGGTGTTTCTCTACTCTTTGGCACTGCAAAACATAATGACAAATAAAATAATTAACAATATTAGTTTAGTGACATATGTCTGAGGTTTTGTATTAACTAACAGAAATAATCTTCAATACAACTCATGATTTACATCATTTGTGATACTGCTCTAAAAAATACTGTATTGATTTACATCAGGCAGTCCCCTGTGTGTGATTCAGGCTCTACAGGTAAATACAGTCCACGTTGATTTTAAGGCCATGATTGAAAACAGAAACAAAATATACAGTTATTGTTTAAGTTAGCAACTCTCACAGCTTTTCAAGCTCTCTCATATTCACACAGAAAAATATGGGTGTGCAGATAACCAGACCACCCTGAAAAAAACTCATTTAAAACTGGACTTTGGAACTCCTACAAAGGGAAAAAAAAAAGAAAAATAGAAAGGAAGACTTGTTTCTTTTCACCCACAATGCTGATGTCTATTCCTGCTAGCTTCTTTCACACCAATGCATAATGTCTTTGGATGCTTATCACAATAGCCCCCTTGGTAAATGAATATTTTTATTGCAGTAGCCTTTGGAACTTAAACAAAGAGAGATGGGTAGATTCCCACCCACAACATTAAAGTTTTCCTATTCACTGACACCAAACCATGTTCTAATGTTTAAACAAACCCAAACGCTTGGGAAAATTTAGATTTGACCTCTGTGGGCATGTTAAACAGTTTACATTACAGCAAACTCTAGTTTTCCCTAATGTGCATAGCACTTTGGAACTTTGTCAAAACGGAACAGTTTCAAAGCTCTATGATCTTCACCCGGGGGCCTAATTGAAGCGGCATGAAAAATATTTCTTTCTTTACTTCTTTACATTTCTTTTTTACTGATTTTTTTTTTCCCCCTTATAAAGCTGGATCTGAAGCTGGGTACTCTCCAAAAAAAGCTTATGAAGCTGACAAACATTTACCTCCTGGTCCTACAACCCTAAAACTTCCATCGTAGAAATTCAGAGCAAAGGTCAGACGGAGGAAAAACATATTAGAAGCAGCATGACAAGCCAAGTTTTATTCTACTTGAAAAGCTAGCTTTTTCAAGTCCTTTTTCTTTCATATTGGTTGTTTGAAAAGGGATCTGAAGAAAAGTCGAAATCCCCATGTAAATGCATATATTTTCAAACAGGAGGATACCTATGCAGATGCATATTAAGCTGCATCCAGCTTTGCTGGGCAAGCCATGTTTGAAGAGTATTCCCAATGTAGCTGATGCTCATGTCCTTTCTGAGTCCCCATTGAAGTTCATTTGCATCAAACTGAAATGAATATTTAGAAGAAATTAGATGTTTAATTTGTGGTTGCCAGTGGCATAAGGAATATGCATATGTGCTACTTTCTTGCCAAGCAAAACACTTTTGCAGTAAATGTTCTATCTGTAGAGTTCTGAAATGCATTGTGTATTCCAAGATTAATGCCAAAATACTGGTTTGGGTATTATAGAATGTTTTATTGGGTGTCTAGGGATGTCAGGTCCAATCTAGAAAATTTATGAAAGAATTATATGTATATGTATATGTCTGTTTATCTCTATATATAGATATGTATATAAATATATGCATATGTGTGGGTAACTTACACTCTGCTTATGGCAGGGGTGATGGATTTAGGTGATGTTTATGGTTCCTTTCCAATCCAAATCATTCTCTGAACTTGGTAAAACTCTATTGGTGTATATTGATTTGAGCATGAAAAACACAAAGCAGTGTAGTAAATGGTTAATATAAGAAAATTATAGATTTCTGCACTACCCATGCAGATATGAAACAATACACATAACTTGAGCAGTCCTATTTATTCTAACATCATTCCATTATTTTTTAAGGATCTTATTTATGGCTTTGAAAAGTGCAGTGAGGGGAAGGATTGGGGAGAACAGGCCCACTGGTACTCTATGATTTTATACACCCAGGTAACACAATCTCTGTTCATCTGACTAACTCCATGGATGGGGATATTTCAGTTCAGCTCAGAAAATTAAAGGCAGCAAAGATTATTGGATATGCTTGCAGAATTAATATGAAACTTTAATCATCCAAAATATATGAGCTTCAGAGTGTTCCTACAAATCAAATGCAAATAATATACAGTTCCTTGGTCAAATCCTCAAGTGGGGAAAATCAACTAATCTGATCTATATCAACGGAGGATGGGATCTCTGGTTTAATCTGTGGCAGGATTTTCTCAAAGAACATTTTCCAAGTTTAATATTCGAGATCCTGAGAAGTTTTGAAATGCTTCATAATGTGAAGACTTCCTGAAATTTTGAGAGCACATCTCAAACTGCGACTCGAGACTTGAGGGACATGAAGTTAAACTCTTTACAGCACTCTCTGAATATTTATAAGGAAAGAAAGATTTCCCAACTACAGCTCCACAACATATTAAGTACTTGCAGCTACTGTTACTGTCAGAAATGAGGGTCAGGGATTTTGTTTCATGTTGGGGGATCTCATGTCATGTGTAAATGCCTCAGATAGAGGGCACATATGATACATTTATCCATTAATTGAGCAGTCTGACCAGACTTTTCAGTGTGTCAGATTCTTGAGACTGATTATTTAGCATTTGCCAATCCAGATGTACTGTATTAGTTTCAAACAGAAGAAGTCCATGTCAATAATATTCATCTTTTCTCAACCCCAAGAGATGTTAAAGAAATATACAAAGTTACTAGAACCCTGTCAGTTGCTGTGTATTTTTGATAGAGTCATAGAATAAAATGAGCATTATTTGTTAAAGATACTGTATGTCCACCCTTGAGAAATAAGATCTGATGCAATTTTAGAATGATAAAATAAATAAGAACATGTGTCCACATAAGTGGATTCTGCAAAAAAATATTTTCAAAAGCTTTTCAATCTAATTTAAATGAACTACCTTATTAAAAATGTTCTTTTAACCACTTAATTTTTAAAAAGGGAAGAGTTAATTATAAAGAAAGACTTTATTTAATGTTTTTGTCAGTTTCCTCTTCACACACCTTAGTGGATCCACATTGCAAATGAGAATAATTTATTGGGTTGCTTCTGATTTTTTTAAACAGCAGCTTATCCGAAACAATATGTAGTAAAAAGTCCCTTTTCTGGGAGATCTTAAATCCTAGAAATATTTTGATATGTGATAAGAAGGATGTTCCTACATGTGCAGAGCCTGATGCACAAAGGTGCATGCAAGATCAGAGATTCCAAAGTAATTCTGATTTCTGGTAAGGATACTGAGGAAGCACAGTTGCATTTGCAATTGGATTTCCCCTTGGGACACTGGTACCAGAGAAAACAGACTTTTTATTGCAGTACATGAAGAATTAGCCATGTAACTAGATAAGTAGTACACTGTTACAATGGTAAAATTTATGCACTCATGCACCTGGAGGCTTATGGCATATCAGGCACTAGATGTTTTTTAGAGAATTAAGGAGAATATTGTAGAAATAGTTCAAATATTTTAATTTTTCCCCCTATTTTTATTTTTATAATTGTCTTTATTTCCATCCCTCTGAATGCTTTTTCTGCCACATGTTAGAGGAGGAATTCTTCACTCAGTAGCAATGCTAATAATGAAAAACAGTTGAGCATCTGATAAATATCAGAAGTGCTATTTGCAGTGGAACAGCTAAAGCAAACTTCTGTGTGGTCAGAGATTCTTCTTTCTCATGGTAACTCAGAGTTTAAGTGCATGGACAGAAAGAATCATATTCCTTATGTCAAACTCTTGTTTTTCTTGTCCATTTATCTCACACAGCCTCCCTACCTTTTCCCATGATTCAGGATGGCAGTCATGACTATCAGACAGTCGCTGTCCTTCTCACACCTACAGTGTTCTTTGAGTGCTGCCCTTATTTACTCTTTGGGATTTCAGTGCTGCAGGCTGCAGAGCAAATTATATGGGAGCAGTCACTTTTCATTAGAGCTTCAGCCCACAGAGCCAAGGAATTTACTGATGTGATCATCATTAGCTGTGATTATCTCTGTTTTTTAGAGATGTTGGCCCAAGCTAAGTGATTTTTTTCATTTATTTTTTTTCTATGCTCTGGGATTTGTCACTGTATGAAAGCAATTTCTGAAGGAAGCTGACTCTACTGCATGGCCATTGCCTGAGAGAGTAGCATGCAGAACAAAATTCTCTCTCTGGAGATTAATCCACTGAGGAGAAAGAAAATCAGTTAATTCTTTGAAGTGAATCCTGATACTGATATCACACAGCTAAATATTAATATCCTTGTACCTCATTAGGAGGTACATTTATATATTTATTTATATATAAATAAGGGGACTAAGCTAGTCTTTGGATAAACCTCCATATTTTGGTTTATGTTTATAAAAACGATATATTTTACCTTTACTTCTATCAAAATTCTGTTCTTGGAAAAATCAAAATTTGGCAATATTCATTTAGTTTTCTAAATTTCTCCACTGGTTTCTTTTCTGAAATGTAAATTTTCAAATAGTGCTGACTTGAATTCCTCTTTATAGAGCCTTCAGTTGTTCCTGTGAACCCAAATGCTTGGAGAGAAGGGTTATCTGAAGGTATTTCCCATCTCCTTTTCCACAGCTTTTGCTTAAAAGATTTCCAAATGACCTGCCATCACTGAAATTTTCTGAGCTTCTCAAGGGCTCTCAGGGTGAAGTATAATTATAGCAATTTTATTTTACACGAGCAAGGAAAGTTTCACATTTGTTTTACATATATCATTTCAGTTATGATTGAGTAGTGGCATGTGAAGCTGTGATATATGAGGGATTATGAAAATTCAGATGGGAAGGAAGTTCCCTGTTCTCCAGACCTTACAATCTTTGTGGAGGACAAATGGAAACAGAAAAATCCTTGAGAACTGGGAGTAATGTGACTTTCCTGCACAGTGTCGGTGTAGTGGGGAGAGATTCCAGTATATCAAGCACAGAATCATTCTTTATTGTTCATATTCTCAATATTGAAGAGAAGTTTTATTTTCAGTTTCTCCTTTAACTTGTTTCTGAAGCTCCCAGTACATTGTTTATATGTGGGCTTGAGGTAATTTTCCCAGAAAGCCCTGTTCACCCAGCAGAAATTGTGTTACCTCAAAGATAAAGATCATCCCCAGTCAGTGCATGATCTCTGCTCTCTCCTTGTTTTAATCATGCAAAAGTCAGTGAAAACACCCAAGAAAGTGGTCAAATGATTCACATTTCATGGAACACATTACAATTTTTCAAAGAACACTTTTTTAATATTCAGGTTGAAAAAGGGTCTAAGTGAACTGATACTGGCAGGACAGAAAAATAACCAAGATGAGAAGTAAGGAGCTGGATCCTGTTCTTGCCATGCCTGCTGTGTCCTGACGGCTGGTGCTGCTCTGCATCCTGTTCAGTGTCTTCATTAATTTCTGGTTATTTAACTAAAAAACAACAAACTGTGCACCACACCACTGGTGCTAAATCATCTAATTTTCATGAAATTTGCACCAGAGAGATTATAGAGATGGGTGATGTGATCTCCTTCCTCTGTGTAACCTCACACCATATGCTACTGATGAAATTCCTATTGCAGTGTAGAACTGGATCAGTATTTCTGAATCTTCTGAGATGAGAATGTCACATTCTGCTGAAAAAAAACCCCAAAACTTTGTGCAGAGACACCAGGGCCTTCTCAGCTCCCTAACAAGGTAGGATAACAATTTAATTTACACTGTTTTTTTTGTCAAGATTTGAAAGCTATGCTTCACATCTTTTAATGACGTTTAACTTCATCTGACACATTTTATCTTCAGCTTCTTTAAATAAAATAAAATAAAATAAAATAA